>NC_090238.1:34058091-34358091 GCF_024489055.1 Chanodichthys erythropterus
TGCAGGGCCATTTTTGCGATGTTCTTGGTGAGATCGCTCTAGAAAGGATTATTTCACTGAAACTCATGGTTTCTCTTCTAAATGTAATTTCAGACTTATGTGCACTTATTTGTACGCAAAAATAGAGATTTTAAAGGGGACCTATTATGCAAAATTCACTTTTATAAGGTGTTTGAACACAGATGCGTTTCCAGTGTGTGTAAACAACCAGCCTATAATGGCAAAAATCCACCCACTCCTTTTTTATAATCCCCATAAATCATAAATCTGTCCAAACAAGCAGGTAGGGGGAAGAAGCCCCGCCCACAACTTAATAGCTGCCTTATTAGCTTAGCTCCTCCCCTGAGTGAGCTGTACACAGTTTATCTCCTCGCCAGAGTGTTTAACAGCAGCATTCAAGTAAGAAATGTCTTTACTATTAAAGATACTAAAGTTATTTAATCAAGAGAAGTGATTTTTCTGTTTTTCTTTTGTTTCATATTAACAGCATTTATAGCAGTAGGTACTGTATATATTACACTGCTGTCACTTTAATACAAATATCTAATATTCACATGAGATTTATTTACCAGCTGTTTATGTTCACAGACATAACCGACTGTGTTTTTGAATTTTGTGTTTTTTACATAACCTTGTGTGTATTTGAGTTTCAGTACAATAAGATGTGTAAGAGAAATCAGTTTAATACTCACAGGACATGCCTTCTGACAGCCAGCTTTCTGTGTGCGTGTTTCAGATGTGTGCGTTTAGAAAAGCATATATCAGAAGTTTAGACTGATATGGCTTTAAAACGCATGCAGATAATAAACGTTCATGAAGATGAAGAACTGCAATGTCACATGGGCATGGCACAATAGAGATTTAGTTAGTTATTGGCAGAGTATCACAATTTGTACAGGCTCCACCCTCTTCCGTGGGAGCAACAGCTCATTTGCATTTAAAGACACATGCACGAAAACGGCATGTTTTGTAAATGCCCATTTTTGGTATAATAAATGATCTGTGGAGTATTCTGAGCTGAAACTTCACAGTCACATTCTGGGGACACCTGAGACTTATGTTATATCTTGTAAAAATGGGCATAATTGGTCCCCTATAAAAGAAACTTCACAGCTCTTTTCCATGCAATGACAGTTCAAATAAGTTGTACCTTTACAGAGGCTGCTTGTCTGCCGAAATGTTGTAAATATTAAAAATACTTAAAGGGTTAGTTCACCCAAAAATGAAAATTATGTCATTAATGACCCTCATGTCGTTCCAAACCCGTAAGACCTCCGTTCATCTTCAGAACACAGTTTAAGATATTTTAGATTTAGTCCGAGAGCTTTCTGTCCCTCCATTGAAAATGTATGTATGGTAGACTGTCCATGTCCGGAAAGGTAATAAAAACATCATCAAAGTAGTCCATGTGACATCAGTGGGTTAGTTAGAAGTTTTTGAAGCATCAAAAATACTTTTTGGTCCAAAAATAATAAAAACTGCGACTTTATTCAGCATTGTCTCCTTGGATTCCATTGAATTGATTCCATTGAACTGATTCCATTGAATTGATTCCATTGAATCCTTTCATCTGTCTGCGTTGGTAATGCACTTTTATGTCGCTGTGGTTGTTTTTGGCGATTAGGACATCCACTACATGCACACTTACGCACCATTTTTAAAAAGTATATCAAAACCAAAATACAAACAATGTAGAATAGCTTGAATACAGCGTGCGTCTCCCTCAGACTGTAAACGAAGCTCTGGCGCACCGGATAACACGTCAGCAGCGTCTTACATCAGCAGTGTCACTGCAGAGTCGTGAACCACACTCCGGAGCAGAAGGGGGCGATAATGCACCAATTGCCGTAAAACAGGAAAGAAGAAGAAGACTAAATCTAAAATATCTTAAACTGTGTTCTGAAGATGAACGGAGGTCTTACGGGTTTGGAACAACATGAGGGTGAGTCATTAATAACATAATTTTCATTTTTGGGTGAACTAACCCTTTAAGTGAGTATGCAGTTACACTCTGCTACATAAAATTTACTGAATCAAAATTTGATGGTTCGAGTATAGCTACATCATATCACTTAATAAAATATACAGTACAGTTATAAGTAATACATGCCATCTCATAACACTGGAAATTATAACAGTATTTATAGTGAATTACTGGCAACCGCAGCAGTCAGTTTTTTACCATAAATGTAATGGGATATTTTTTCAGTGCACGAGTGATATGGTCTAGCTTGACAGCCCCAGGAAAAGAGCAACATGAACATTTGCATCTGTGTTTTTGTGCTTCACGGAAGAAAGAAAGTCATACAGGTTTGGAACAGCACGAAGGTGAATAAATGATGACAGAATCTTCATTTTGGGGTTGAACTACAGTATCCATTTAAACATTAAACAGCAAAAGAAAAACAAATTGTTCAGCATAAACATCAGTTTAATTTACCCAGCAACCTGACCAATATATGCTCAAACACTCACTTAATGAACATCTAGAACTACTAAAAATGACCCAACAGATCAGAATTCAGGTCAAATAAGCCTTCCTATTTTAATATACTCACTCCAGTCAATGGCCTGCTCTGACACACATGGTGTAGGATGTCAGGAACTGTCCTAATGCCGTGTGTTAGCAGAAGCAGCCTCTGCTCTCTCAATGCTGCTGCCGGTGGCATTGATTGTTGGTAATGGAGCTGCCCGGCCCTGATAATGCATGATGTAATTGTCAAAGGGCTTTAATCTATTTATTGTAAGTGGGATTGAAAGGAGCCTCATCCAAACTTCCCATTTCAGAGACAGACAGAATCCAAACGAGAGAGCATGATAGAAAGCTAGAAAGCGTGTTTGTGCTGGGGGTTGTGCAGGCTTTCTGATGGAAACCTTGTGAGATAGGAGTCTTTCATTCACCCCCTGACATTGAGAAGAGTGTGGGGTCCCTTATTCAATCGAAAATTTCTATCATGTCGCCCTGGCTCAATCCCTTCAGGCCACAAAAGGAAGGTAATAGTGCCTTATTGCATATAGGACTGCATACACACAACACTGAGCAATGCTTTTCAATTACCGCCGCCGTCGCACGAAAATATATATCACATATTTCTGAGGCAAAATGCTTAGGTCAGACACGCATAGAAATAAAATATACCTTGTGTCATTTAATTTGACAGTTGTCCTTTCAAGCTATCGCGCAGAGGTCGACGCATGCCGTACGACTGGAAAAACAGACAGCCACTCTGAGGTGCTACGAGGTGACTGGGGAGTTAGCACTTTCGACAATCGCACGCGCAAATTGCCCGCATCTAGTTAACGAGCTTGCCTGTGCTTTAACACAAATACAGTTGGTAATGATGTCAAACACGGCCTCCCGCGAATCCCAACAGTCCGAGACCGTCCCTCATTAGACTAACCTTACGCTGTTTATGGGTTGGTCGGGAATGTCAAGCTAAAGCTATTTATAGATCAATATCAAACAAAAGAGTGTCATCCCCTCTGGCCAGCCGTTACCCAGAGCACGCACCCCTAAATCAAAGTCATTCATCATGTTTTTGGGGAAGAGCTTCTTGGGGCAGGGGGGCCATATCCCGTTGTCCTCCATTGAGGGGAGATGCATTAATTAGGTGCATGTAGGGATGGGAGAACACAGTCGGGGGCTTTAATAGATTCCTCCTGGAATTGATGAGCTTGTTTGTGAAGGGGGGCAGTGGCAGACGCACCTCTAGATCTCCCCAGAATAACACTACCTGCACTATGGGGACATGAGCCCATTTAAACAGGAAGTCTACCTCCATAACACCTCCAGCATGGGTAAATTTTCCATTTTTAGACGTCTGGTTGCGCCGCCAAGACAGGCAGCTGCGTGCGCGAGCGTAAACATTTAGATTGACGCATTGTTTACATTAGCTCAGTAATGTACACCAGCCCTATTTACACTGTTTAGCAATTAGCAAGCTAGCTCTGACAGAATGTGAAGTACAAACACTAGCAGTTATCTTTTTTCATCATCACACATATGTAAATGAGTGTTTGATTTTGTTCATGCAAATGTGAATTTCAATTAACTGCAAATTTTAACAGGGACTTGGCGGTGCATTGTAGCCTGCCTGTTTTTCTTGCCAAAATAAATTATGGATACACAAATAGCATTACACAGCGGAGATAATTACAGCTCTCAAACATGCAAATACATCTCTTTGCTTTTTTTCACACAAAGTTCAATCAAAGACGAACAGGTAAATCCAATCAGCGCCATAGATTTATGATCCGTTTTATATTTGGATCATGCAACCCCCAGAAAATTCCCTTTTTTTTTTTTTTTTAGCTTTTCTTTATTTGTATTGCATGCACAGTTCTGACTTAAAAAGCAGAGATGAAATTAGAGGGTTTATATTCTGATGGCGCTGACATATCGGGGTAGTCATTGCTCATATTTACTGCCATCGAAATGCTTTCGCAGCCAAACAGACTTCCATTCACAGAAGAGATTTCAGTAAATTGCTTTGGTATCAAGAGTGCCTATATATGTGAGAATTGTGCAGATCAGTGAGGCAAGAACTGGCAGTAATACTCAAATATTAAAGTATACTAAGAGAATCTTGAGTTGCCATTTACTCTAGTGTTAATCCTAGCGTTAACCTAACGTTTGCATTTATGGATATATTTTGCTATATCCTTCATGATTAAACAGTGATCCCCAAAAAAGTATTTTGACACCTAAGCCACACTTAAAATGTATGAATGTCACTGCATTAGAAATCAAAATAATAAAATATCAATGTTAACCTGTGTGAACTTGAGGAGAAATTGCTGCATGCATCTACCAAAAATGTCGCCAGGTTAAAAAAAAAAAAAAAAGAAAAATTGGTTGACGTGTTTAAAAAATGTGTTAGTAAACTGGTTAGCTCTGAGAAAATGTGGAGCATTGTTTGTAGATAATGTTTTGTTTGATATTTTATTATCTAAAGCACAATATAAAGTATGAATTATATTAATTAGGACTGTATGATATATCATTTTAGCACTGAAATCGCAATTTGAGCGTCCGCAGGATGTGCGATATCTACTGGGGATCGTTAATCTGTACGGACCACAGTTCAAAACGCACGTGATTCTCTGATTAATTGCAAAGTTTGACCATCATACAATGAACATTTATCATCTGAACGCGTTTTATGTCCTGCAGTTTGAACATTCAAATGATTTTGAACCATTTGAGTGCACGAATACACGAAACAGAGCTCAATTCTGAACGCATGGCTGACGGCTGTATTCTGTGCGTGCACACACAGAGAGCCGTGCAGATGCGCGTGAACACCGAATGCCATTCCCTTCCACATCTATTTGTGCCTCAAATGGACACATACATGCAAAGAAATTGTCAAAATGCACATAAAACATATTGTTGTAAACACAGTTGCTTATGACTTATGTTAACTAAACAATTAAGAAAGAAAACCGGATGTGTAACAGTATTTTGGATTCGCTCATTCGGTCTTAAAGTGACAGTAGCCTAATAATCCTGGTGCATTCTGTGTCACAAATGTTGTAATTAAACAACGAAAGACAAAGAGAAAAATAACTTTTCTAGTTTTAACACAGATTAATTGTATTTAATTTTTGCAGTGAATACTATGCAGTGTTATTTTACATTTGATTATTCAATTTCTGTACCTGAATATCTTTGTTATATTATATTATATTATATTATATTATATTATATTATATTATATTATATTATATTATATTATATTATATTATATTATATTATATTATATTATATTATATTATATACTTGTAATTTGTTCATTATTTTCTAATTATTCAGTTAGATGCATTCCTGGGTCAACATATTTTGTTGATCCTGGAACAACATTCTAGTCTGAAAATTTAGTCTTAACCCTATTCCTACCCGTAAGTTATCTCAAAAATCAGAGGGAAATTATAGATGAATAACACTGATGTAGGAGCACCAATTCATGATTTTAAGCCTAAACTTGACATAATCTGTAAACTTGTCCCTCAAATTTGATTGGTTGATTTAAATGTTGTCCAAGATCAACAAAAATGTTGACCCAGGGACATGTTGAACTCAGCAATATCAGGTTATGCTACAAAATCACCCCAATCATCTTAGAATGATTCATTCTTTCCAAAAAGAGATATTCAAGTCATCTGAGATATATATATATATATATATATATATATATATATATATATATATATATATATATATATATATTTAAATATATATATATATATATATATATTTTTTTTTTTTTTTAATTTTATTTATTTATTTATTTATTTATTCATATCGCAATAAAGGCAAAATATCACAATGTCACTTTTTCCAATATTGTGCAGCCCTAATATTAATGTATATAAGGTATATTACATGTAGGCCTATTAAATTACATATTTATATACATACATAAAACAAGAGTATGAAATAAATTTGTCCTTCTGCTGCATCTTCTACCTTTTTTGTTTGCATGCGCATAAGACTGTTTTTCATATGTTGCTTTGCTCAGAAAGTATCTGTCAAGAACAGAAGTTAATATTGATATGTAACCCAGCTTCTGAAAATCAAAGGTTAATTCTCCAGGCCTGCAGAAATTCTTTTGCCGTCAATCTGTCACAGAAAAACCGACCTCATCCGAGCCCTAAATCTCTGTCCTGTCAAACGGAGCATCCAGAATGCGGAAGTTGTGAACTTGTGAGAAGTGAGGATCAATACTGCAAGGACAGGCTGAACGATCCGGCCAGAGACAATGTATTTGGTGCCTGGGTCCACACAGTCAGCCATTAATCCACTCAGCAATAGCGGACCACGCTCAACACCCTCATGCCAGAGGAACAAGTGGTGTGTAAAACAGCCTGACGTCAGCCCTAGACATTACTGCCCAACGGCCAGATAAATCCATATTAACGGGCCTACGAGAAACTCTGCTGCATACGTGCGCACCGCAGACAGCCCTCCGACTGTGGAGAAATACGAGCAGGGCTTGTCATGTGTGTCATGACAACATACTCTTCCTGATGCATTTCACCATTATTGTAGCCTGCTGCAGTGCAGTGTGGGAAATGAGATGGATGGATCATTAATGAGAGACTATAACGACCTGAACTATAAGCTAACAAGGAAACTGAATAGAGGACACAGCACCTGCTGTGGAGTGTGATCTTAAAGGAATACGAAAATTCTGTCATTATTTACTCACCCTCATGTCATTTCAAAATTATTTTTTTTTCTTCTTTTTTCTTCTTTATGGTGAATATAGCAACTCTAAAAAAGAAAAAAAAAATAGGGGGGGGGGGGGGGGTGCATAACAAACCTTATATTAAAGTGGTTCATATGACTCATATGATATTGATGCATCAAAGTAATCCAAATAAGAACAAATAATTGGATTACCAATGATGACATATTAGTTAGTATGCACTTTGAGTATTGTTGATGAATAATGGCAACCACACTTAGCAAAAAAAATAACTTTTAGTTGGTTTGGTTTATGCCTTCATGAGAGGAATCATGTCTGAACAAATTGGATCTTGTTAATGAATCTTTTGATCCAATTCACAAAACTGATCTAAATGATTTGTTCAAATGTAGACACACTTAAATGTCTGAATCCTCACACAATCACTAGGCTATATTCTGCATTCAAGTCCTTATAGGAAGCATACTTAGGAGTTTGGAAATCGTAATTGACTTGATGTGTGAGAGTGCTTATATGGCCAGATATATGGACAATTTTATTTCTCTCTCTTTTTTTTAATTTCTGGCAAAGCCATTTTTCAGTGCTAAGGGAGCATAATGAAGAGCAAAATTAGTTTGTAGTTTGGTCAGTGTCATCCATATAACTAAGTGCAGAAACTTTTATTTTGCTTTTTTATAGGGGTGTAACAATACATTTAGCGCACAAGTTGAGATGATACACAATACTGGGTTCACAAGACGAGACAATATTTTTAAGAATCACTAGAAATATTCAATGACAAAATATGACTGGAAAAATAGTCTCTTGCAAAACAATTCAGGTGTATTTAACTTATCATTTATGGCTGTCACCAACGATTATTTTTGCAATGAAATAGTAGGTCAATTATTTTGATAATTATTTGAGAAATTTGGATAATATTTTTTTGTATGAATAAAAATAGACCTAAGTGAACACCCTTTAAAATTACTTAAAATACATAAATAAAAACAATGAGGTAATAATAATTGGTTTAAATAAAGTATCAAAAGTAAGTAATTTTAGGCTTTTATTGAACAAAACTGTTATAATACATAATGTAATATAAATAATATTATAAACAATCAACCTATGTACATAGGTGTCCGCAGAGGGTGCCAATGGCCTGGTGAATGTTGTTACACTTTACAGCATAATCAAATCCTTGTTTAATATTGGCTAAACAGCATTTAATTAAAATGTTCACATAATCTTCAATATTTGGCCACTTTTTAACGATAGAAATACCACAGCTACTGTCTAACTCCAATCGAGAGTTTTAACTTTGAACAACAACGCGATGAACAACAGTTCGTAAATTTAGAAACTTACTTATGTATTTTCTTGTGTTGTTGCAGGTTTATAAATGATAGCAATCTGCTATGCTATATTATGCTTTTTAAATTGTTTTAATATATCGTGCAGCCTTAAAAAACGATCTAATAATGCAGTTCAATGGATTCTCGAATGTGGAATGCACCACTTTCGGTCACATGGCAAATGAGAATTGTTGTTGAATTGAGCAATTTAAATCGACGAATCCTGACAGCCCTACACAAATTATCTTGTAATGAATTCCACTTCAGTTCTACTTTCCGAATATGAATGATCATGTGCAGTAATATACAGAATATAATGCAAGCACTGTAAAAGGTTTTGCCACTAACTCAACTCAGTCATGCTGATATCGCGAGACTGATTTTCACCTTGACGAGAAATATAGTCCGTTTTTTTGTATCTCGTCACACACCTACTTTTTTTTTTTTTTTTATCTTTTTGGAGTTAGACAGCTTTAGTACTCATTCACTTTCATAATGAAAAAGAGAGAGAGGAATATTTAACAACAAAAAAAATCACCCTCTGTTTTCCACAGAAGAAAGTCGGTCATATTGGTTTGGAACGGCATTTGGGTGCATAAATAATCACAGATGTTTCATATCTGAGTGAATTACCTAAAAAAAAAATAATAATAAAAAAATAAGGCTTCATAAACTGAAGTGATAGTAAGGCTCGCACACAAATATATCTTAAGATAGTCTACGGGACGAAAACATCCCTCATGCAGTCAGATGTGCAAACACCCACAGATACCAAAAACGTGTTTTGTTTGGAAAGATTTTTTTTTCAAAGTCCAACAACTTTTTTTTTGGTACAGAGCCCATAAAATGTTTTATTTATATTCCATCCATAAATAGTGGGGTGTTTGGTGCCATCCCAGCGCTCTTCACATTTCTCTCTGACAGTATCAGTGCTCACCATCATGCACCAACCTAGAAATAAATTGCATTTTGACTGGTGATTCACTAGCAGGAAAAGCATTGCAATATAAAAACATGAATAAACAAAATCGCTCATGAGCACATGTGCGTTAGCACAGGCAGGTAATCTACTTTAGGCACGGCCCTTGAAATTAACTCTCAGAATCTGCACACACACATGCGCTAAGAAGATTAATCAAATATTTTCCTTCGCCGCCCTATTCAAATGTACCAGATTCAAAACATTATGGTAATTATTTATTAAGTTAACCCAGGAGTTATTGTCCGACCACAGGTAACGCAAATTGAAGGCTGACTGCAAGTGCCGTATCAGTGCTCCAGATCAGTGCAGTCGGGCCAAAACTGGCCGTCCGTACAGAACGATGCTGTAAGCACATGTTCAGCTTTGAGTTAGTCAGCGGAAACAGACAATGCTAGAAGGCATTAGACTGAGACAGACTGAACTGAATTTTAAAACTGGTTTACTTTGGACATCAAGCTCAGATGGAGCATAGAGGCCTACAAATGAGAATTCAGAAATTAAATTATTATTTCAGCTATCCTGCACAGTCTTCCAAACCTGAAGCTTTTAAATTCCAGGTATTTTGAGAGACTGTAGTTTGTCCTAGATATGACAACAGAAGTCAAATATTAATGTTTGTCTCTTACAATCATCTGTATAGTTCTAAAACTGTATTATAAATAAGGAACACATTAAAAAGAAACTGGAAATAGACACTAGCCTATGTGATGCTTATTAAAGGGGACTGATTATTCCCTGGTTTTTGGAGTCTACTTGAATAGGTTTTCAACATTATTTTTCCACATATTTTACACTGTTGCAGCATCTCTCTTAGTGTCTCTTAGATTCCTCGACTCTTAATAGCCCGCAGAATTTGGCTACTTTTAAGTTGTTGCTGCAGGTAAAAATGTTTTCTGCGGGTTTATTTGTGATTTCCACCCAATATGTATGATTTTGTGCGCTCCAGCTCCCCCAAAACACCCCCAGACATACAAATTCAATGCAGAATTTGGCTGCCCGATGGAGAAAATCGCATTGGGCTATTTTGGGCTACTTTTGACTGGCCATACTTTTGTTGCACAGATCTGGCAACCCTGGCTGGAGCTGTCGCAGAAACAATGTCATAGTCACAGATTTATCCTACTTGTAGCCTGCTTTACAATAAAATATCAACCAATTACACAGTAATTGTAAACATACTTCCATGCGAGCTTTATGGTTTCATCAGTTTATATCAATTTGGTTTGCCATCACATCCTAATTTTTGTTAAAAATCATTAAACTAATCATAATTTAAAAAACTGGCAACAAGAATAAACACATTAATAAGTGAACATTATTGTATGTATTAGACTAGATATAATTGTTAGTATCTTGAACTCTCTTTTTCAAGCAGCTTTTTGCGCTATTACAAGAGATGAAAACGTGCTTATTGCCCTCACCCAACCATTTATTTAAATTAGATAATTCATTAAAGGGTTAGTTCACCCAATTTATTCAACATTATCTAGTGATGGGCAATTTCAAAACACTGCTTCATGAAGCTTTACGAATCTTTTGTTTTGAATCAGTGGTTCAGAGCGTGTATCAAACTGCCAAAGTCACGTGAACCATTGAAATTTGAAACATTTATGGCGTAACGAAACATCATTTACTAAAATCATGTGACTTTGGCAATTGATACGCACTCCGAACCATCATGAAGCAGTGTTTTGAAATCGCCCATTATATTGTTGAAAAAAGTCATTATTTTGTTTGTTTTTTGGCAAACAAAAAGTATTCTTGTCGCTTCATAACATTAAGGTTGAACCACTGTAGTCTCATGAACTGTTTAAAATATGTCTTTAGTAGCTTTCTGGGCATCTGAAAGTGTTAATTGTCTTGCTGTCAATAGAGGCATCATTGAGCTATCAGATTTTATCAAAAATATCTTAATTTGTGTTCCGAAGATGAACGAAGGTCTTACGGGTGTAGAACGACATGAAGACATTTTTGGGTGAACTAACCCTTTAAAGAATACATAACCTTCTCTCATTAATTTCACTCTGAAATAATATTCAGGCAAGGTTTTTTCTAGTGACTTTTCCCTCTTAAAAAGTAGGTATTGGTAACAACTAACGATAGTGACTCATCATTTCAAGGTAGTGTCATCTAAATTGGATTAATTTGGTCAGTGTTGTTTTAATAAAGGTATGTTTTAGACTTCATATTGGAAAAAAAAAGAATAGCCTACATTCAGTGTGTAATAATGATGGCAATCTTGTATTCTTATTGCCGACCCTCGCTCTAAAAAATAACTGTAAATTAAATTAAATAAATGTACATTTCTGATTGTAATATACCATAAAAACAATGCATTCTTGGTAATATTATTTGTCATTTTCGAGAAAGTAAACTATAGGCTACGTTCTTGAAAACAACATATTACCCAGAATGCATTGTGTTTTTTTACAATATGTTACTTCTGTATATTGCAATGCATTCTGTATATTACAATGCATTCTGGGTAATATGATTTGCCATTTTCAAGAAAGTAGCCTATAGGCCTCTTTTCTTAAAATGACAAATATTAATCAGAATGCATTGCATGTTTTTATGGTATTAGTGTTTCAATGGAAAACAATATTTTACTGTGTACATTTGTTTAGTTTTTTTGTTTGTTTGTTTTACAGTTATTTTTAGAGTGCTGTTTTCACTTAAATGTAAATGGAGGAAATGGAATCGGTTCATACAGTGGGAGTCGGGAATCGGAGTCGACTTCGAAAAACCCAGAATCGAACACCGCTGATCTCTCTTTACAGTCTGTCTGTAATGCTCAGTTTAGTCCCAGGTCTCCATGAAGCCCCTCCTTCTGAAAAGTGCAATGTGCTTTGATTGGTCGGCTGGACTAGTGTGTTGTGATTGGTCAACCGCTTCAACTTTGTTTCGGAAATGTCACACCCCTTATCATAACCGCATGTTTCAACACACTACTAACACAACTCAACCATGCCTTGACCCTCTTTTTTTTTTTTTGCACATTCGGGAAATAAATTAGGAATATTGCAAAGTCTTTGTTCCCAGAATAACATACACTTCCAGAACTCAAGACCACAATCAAACCATTTCAGGGAATTCAGAAACAGTGCTTACTGATATAGAGAACAACTCCCTTTGGAGAGAACTTTTTCAACATTACAGACTAAAATGTACAATGGAACCATTTTTATGCAGAATTGGGTATGGCACAATAATTGGAAAATTGCGTTTTGGTTATACAACAACTCTCTGATTTTCCCATCTTTCCCTCACAAATATTATACCATTTCTCTGGTAAAGACATCTTGTATTGTCAAATCTGGAACTTATTGGAAATTTAAGCTGTGTGGCTGCATGGTGAGCAGCTGGTTATTTTGTAAGCCAAAGTCAACTTTAGGTCTGTGATCTGTTGAGTTCTGCCACAGTAGAACGGTCTGTCCCTCAGTAAGCTGGGAGAGGATGTAAACAGCTTGTCTGCAGATTGAACTAACATTTTAGATTTATCTGCCCTTTTTGAAGCTGGGGTGACCATATCTCATTGGCCTCGTCTGGTTTTTAACATTGAATTGTTGAAAGTCATCTAAAGTTCAGGTCTGTTTTTTTTTTTTTAGTAAGTAGGGCCACTTTTCTAAACAGTAAGGAAACTGTACCAGATTGATTTGATGCATATCAGTGGTGCTGCAAAAACTCTACAATCTCTTTCATCCTCTAAAGTAGTTTTGATGTGCGTCTGCTGTTGTACTTGTAGGAAAAGTAAACATGTATTTCCTCTACAGATTGAAGCTACAGTTACAGAGCAACCACTGCAACTTTTTTTTTTTTTTTTTTGCTAAACTACATTCATCTACTAGATATTCCATCAAGCATGCCCAAAATGCTACCACTTGACTTGTATTTAAACTCTGGAAACCTTTTCATGTTTTAACATGTTTTACATCAGGTTCCTACTTCTAACATGATGGATTCTCACCAACATCTTACACCAGAAGTGGCAGCCTATGGAAACTGCTTGCTTACTTTTTTACTTGGGATTTAGGGGCAAGTAAACATAAAACTGATGAGAAATAAAGTTAAAATAATTGTGAAACAGTCTACACAAATGGTTGCACAGAAAACCAAAGAAATTACAGGGGTACTTTATTATGATTTCACTTTTTTAACTTTAGTTAGTGTGTAATGTTGCTGTTTGAGCGTAAACAGCATCTGCAAAGTTATGATGCTCAAAGTTTAGTGCAAAGGGAGATGTTTTATTTTACAGAAATCGATTTTTAAGGACTACAATAAATGGCTGGTAGGGACTAGAAAGGGCTTCTTCCCGGGTTGGTGACATCACAAACCCCAACATTTACATAAACCCTGCCCCCGAGAACACACAACAAAAGGGTTGAGGCCATGATAGGCTGATGGCTGCTTTATAGAAGAGGAAGAGTTGTTGTAGTAGAGTGTTGTTGACATGCGGTCATTTTACACCTGACTGCTACACAAATGAGGGTCAATTCAACGCTGGATTTGAACAAAAGATTAACATGACGGCACATGCTAGTGGATGAGTTGAATCAACTCCACAGCAACTACATAAATTTATCCACTAACCATTCAGAAACGTCCAGTTTCATTCTAATAGTTGTAACTTCTTCCTGAGTCTCTCCATCAGTGTTGACTCCGGTTTGAACAATGTAAGGCTGAACACCGTTACTGACAATCCTCATTTTGACTGTGTGAGATTCTCCAGTTTTGTTGTTGTTGAGCTGTTAAAGCTCCGCCCTCTTCTGGAAAGGGGGCAGGAGTAGCAGCTCATTTGCATTTAAAGGGACACACACAAAAGCGGCGTGTTTTTGTCCACACCCAAATAGGGGCAAATTTGAG
Source organism: Chanodichthys erythropterus (assembly GCF_024489055.1). Lineage (NCBI taxonomy): Eukaryota > Metazoa > Chordata > Actinopteri > Cypriniformes > Xenocyprididae > Chanodichthys > Chanodichthys erythropterus. The sequence goes on from NC_090238.1 coordinate 34,072,485, forward strand.
AAGCTCTAATAAATGATCTGCGGGGTATTTTGAGCTGAAACTTCACAGACACATTGGAGACACCAGAGACTTATATTACATCTTGCAAAAGGGGTATTACACATACATGCATACAGTTTACCAAGAGAGAGAGAGAAAGCAGAGTACAGGAAGCAAGAAGTTACAGCATTGTTGGACATCCAGCAGATCAACAGCCTTGAGCAAACCATCAGTTTAGTTTTAACAGGCCCTTCTTTAAAAGGGGTAAGGATACTCAATGTATCCGATAATGAGACTAAGTTTGATACTTGCATGTCTCTCCAAGTTGAATTAAAACTGTCCTGATGCAATTTGTGGAGGCTCCCGTTGAATCTTTGCTGATATTTTCTTGATGAAAGAGAACCGGCTGGATTCAGAGGATCTTTGGTGAATGGAAGGTCTAGGCCGAGGCCTGGCACAAGCTTGGGGTTCCTTAGAAGCTTCTAGCTTCTTAAAGCATCATCTTGACGTCAGCATTCATCAGTAAAAGAGAAGAAGAGGAGGAAGAGCAGGAAGAGAGGGGGTTCCTTGTGATCAGTGAATATAAGGGGTGAAGATGTCACACCCTCTTGAGGTGTCTGAGCCAATAAGGAGTTCCCCTTTCAGAGGGAAGTTTTACGAGTCTTTGTTCTGTAGCAAGATATTAGCATCAGACACTGGATTGGATGAATGAGAGAATAACCTTCTAGATTCTTATAATACTAATGTGTCACAGAGTTAGTAACATGTGACATAAATTACCAAATAGGAAATGAAAGTTGGAGTCCGTAGATACCAAGCATGCTGCCAATGTGATCTCAGTTAACTATACATTTGCAACTATGGAACATTAATACCAAAATAGTTCAAAAGAGAGAATTAATACATAGAATAAAGCCTATAAAAGGAAAGTCATGAGATGGGAAACTTGGATACATGTTTATACATTTCCCAAGTGGTTATATAGAGAATACATAGGATTAAGAGAGTTTATTTGTCCTTCTCAGGAACACTACTCAAGAATGAGTCACTAGTCTCTCCAGAATTCTTCTGGATCATAAAAGTACCATATAACTGTAACAGGACACCTAGGTTGGCCTGTGTGCTAGCAACATTGGGATGCTGGTTACAGTTTTAGGGGGATGAGTTCAGAGAACTTTGATAGGGAGAGTGAGTTTATGGGTAATTCATTAAATACAATGAATAATTGTGTGGCTGATTGGTCCAGACGTTACACCGTTGAACCTTAGCATTTACCTTCTATTCTTAGCTACCTGAGACAATCACCCTCTGTTTTAGAGTACATTGCATTGGAAATAAAGTGTCATAACTGCTTTCTGTTGGTTCTGCACATGCAGACAGTAACTGATGTCTGAGACTCCTAAACATGTCATGCACACTGACTACCACAAAAATAGACTAGAATAACTCAAATACTTGATGCAATCATGCAAATTTTCCTCAGTACTCATTTCCTCAAACCTTTTCCCATTTATCCATGTTTTCACTCAAGCTGAGCTCATCAGCTTGACTTCAAAGAGATGAAAGGAAAGAAAGGTGTGAATGATGATTTTATAGGCTGTGGGAGATGTTTTGAATGAAATGCGGAAAGTGATGACCTTGATATCTTTAAATTGAGCTTTTTAATGTTATCGTCAAATAAATTGTTCCTTTCACTACATTGTCCAGATTTTAATTCTGGATGATGCATGATTAGGGTTCAGGTCAGAGGTCAAAAAACGGCTAAAAATAAAGTAAAATAAATGGAATGCTACTTTTCGACAGCATACCACACAGTATAGGGTTTGCATGACTCCCCATGCATTTCAAAAACCTAACTTCCCTCCCAAGTCTATTTCAAAGAGGTTATTGAGGTTTCAAGATGGATGTATCCTTGGCTACAGGGCGAGTGGACAGTTATGCCCAAGTTTGAAAGGATTCCCAGTAGTCTTCATGTTGTGTGCATGGCTGATCGGTGCTCAGGCAGGTCTTAGATGAGGAATGAGGCAGGTGCGGACCTTGGAGGTTTGGGTGATAGCCTTTCAACTTGTGATTCACTGAGACCCTTCCATAGTCTGACACTTTGCGAGCTATGATTGAGTTTGCAATTCAGCCATTCGCTCCTTTCTCCTTACTGCTATCAGAGTGAATAAATTGTGAAATCATTAGAAGTCGTAGAAGCTATGAACACCTGGTGCATCATAAACGTATTATGCTATCTGAGACAACTGAGAGTTTATTGAAAAAGCCAAAATAACAAAACAGTAAAGAGTTGACATCACTGGCATACACATGGACAAATTTTGTTGTTAAAAACCACATTAAAGGGAATGTCTGAAAGGGATTCTCTGAATTACCTTCCAAGGCCACTGAGCCACAGACGGTTTTGGTTTCGTGTCTTTGACTGTGTCCATTGACCAAATGAGCTGCAGGTCAGAGGGTGCGTGTTCTGGCTTGCTGAAGTCAGCAGGATCACAGTCCTCTCATTTTTCTCACCATGGCTCTGCCACAGCGCAAGGTTTTGATCAGTGGCCAGATTCTTTTCACACTTCCCCTTGCTTATTGGAAACTGATGGAAAAATTCCATCTCGTGTGAGTGTGGAGAGAGTGATAGAGGTTCAGAGCATTTAACATGATTTGTGGGCAACCAGTCTTGGACTCAGGGGATGATGCAATTGGTAATCGGGGACAATAGATACAACAATTTACATGATGTATAGCAGAGGATGCATCATGTTGGGAAAGGTATAAATCATAAATAAATGTCTTCAAAGTCAACATGTAGTCAAACTTGACTATTTGCTTTCTTAACCCTCTGGTGCTGTTCGTGTCTCGGTCAAAAAATACTAGGGATGCAAAAGAGTGGAAAATTTTCAGTAAATTTCCAGAAACTCCAAAATGTCCACACTCTAAAAACTAATTCAGGGGACCTTTAGTCATTACTTAAATATATATATTGTTGTGAAATAAAAAAATCAAGTTCTGAAATGCTGTTAGACTTTTTACTTGTAATTGTTATTTTATTGAGCTTGGATGACACACAAATTATTCCTATTGATTCGATATACCATCATGACTTGTCGTAGTTTAACATTTTCAGTTAATCAAAAATGTATTTAATTTTAAGTTCTGTTAATGTAAAATACAATCTGATGACATGTAAACGTGTTTCATTGTTTTGAGTTGTATGAACACTTCTTTTAATTTAGACAAACTTAAGTCAAGTGAAACTGGACTGGAATTTATATTTCCCATCATGCTTTGCCCATGGCACTTGAAAGGGAGAGTAAATGCTAAAATTAAGTGTTATATAATGTTTTTTTTTTGCACAAGATTAATGGTAAGGGAGATTTAGCAGCAATTAGTGTTTTGTTATGCTAATTTAGAAGAGTTTCTGTTAATGTGGGTTTTTGAAGATTTAGCATCATGGTGACAAGCGGTGCTTGGTAAGATAATTTACAAATGCGTTTTATTGTGTCCAAAAAGCGTCTTCGCCTTACTTAAAACATTATGTTGGATCAACTTAAATAGTTGCATTCATGTTGACAATTTTTAAGTTCATGTTACTTAGAAATGTGTTTTTATTGTGGCAAAAAAAACATCTTCACCTTACTTAAAGCATTATGTTGGATCAACTCAAAATATTGCTTTGAATTAATGTAATTCTCCCAATTGGCTTAAGTTAAAAATTCTACTGGAAAACGTCAACCAATGTTTTATTTTTTAGAGTGCAGAAAGTTTCCAAAAATCCTGCACTGTAAAAAAGAAATGTTGGTTTAACGTACAGTTACCTGGTTGCCTTAAAATTTTGAGCTCATTGAAATAAATAATTTGAGTTAATACAATCAACTGTTTAATCAACAGAAACTCAAAATATTATGTTATCTGAATCACATTAATTATTGAAGTTGATTTCACAGAAGAAAAAAAAATGTTGTGATAACAAATCTGGAAATTTTTCAGAAATTTTTCTGCCCTTTTGCATCCCTAAAAATTACAGATTTTTTTTTTTTTTTTTTTTTTTTTTTTATCATCTCAATGGAATGATTGTACTAGTTCGATAATGTTTTTTATTTAATATTTTGAAGTTTTAGGAGATTTTATGCTACTGAATTATATTTAGAAGTGTTCCAAATTTGAGGTTGATATCTCAAAAAATTTGCTTTCAGTAACAATTTTTTTGTACATAGTACCAAATGTTTCCAATAGAAGACATTCATATCCCATTCATTCCCAATGTGGTGTGTACAAATGTGACTATTTGACTATATATTTTTTAGGACCATTAAACCTTTTTGAAGCATGATTGATTGATTGATTGATTGATTGATTGATTGATTGATTGATTGATTGATTGATTGATTGATTGATTGATTGATTGATTGATTGATTGATTGATTGATTGATTGATTGATTGATTGATTGATTGATTGATTTATTTTTATTATTATTATTATTATTATTATTGGTATGTGTGTGTGTTCACACAGCAAGTGCCAAAATCTTTACCAAGTTTAGTACCATTCTGATGAAGTAAAAAAGTCTAACAAAACAAAACATCAATTTGTCGAGCCAACAGCACCAGAAGGTTAAAAGCACTGATCTTGTTGTGCTTATTGAAGAAAATGTAACATTTAGTCAAAATGTAAAAACTTTCTCTGCCTCTGAAACAAATTTCGGTCAGCTAACATCACAAATTTCACTCCCCTCCAATCACCTTACTGGGCAGAACCTTAAAATCCATCACATGCAGACATCTAATTCAAACAGTACGATTTTGGCCACAATTGCAAAAGATTTCTCCTGTCACAGAGCAAAAGTGTCAGTCTTTGACCATTAAGTATGGCACCGGTGCCAATGACCGAATAGTTCTCCTGCAATAAACCTTAAATTCCACTCTGACAAAGTTCTGGCAAATCTTTTACCCAAGATCTCACTGGGATTATGGCAAAATGTGATGCATCACAAAGCCATCTGAAATGGATCTGAAGCACCTAATGTCTTCAATTTCATCCCATTGCCTATGCAGCAAATAACATTAGATGCAAATACAATTAGATTAAATTAAGTCAAACAAAAACAAATTACGATGATATTGATTGTTAGCTTGCTTGTTATTTTACTCGCCAAAAAGGCTCATTATTAACCGCCTCTTGTCCTCATGGAGTTGCTGATGGCATCCTGAAATAATTTCATTATCCTATGCACAGCACGGAAAAAACTGTGAGAATTATACAGCGTACCAAAGACTGGAATTGAGATTTTCAGATCTCTCTCTGGGGTTGATTGCAATGTTTTCTATCAACGTCCTATCAAAGCACAGATGTCAACAGCAATTCAAACAAACCCATTAGACTGTGTCCTTTGCCTGGCAAGCTATAATCACGGTAAAATTAGAGATGTTTGAAAGTGTGAGAGCATACAAAATAGCAATGAGTGTCATATCGCTGATGAAGATATGGATCGATGGTTCAGTCTGGCACTGTGTCCAGCGTACAGATGATAATTGTGCCGTGTATGTGGCGTATCTGCACGAGACTGTAGGTTCATAATTGAGGACATGTTTCTGTGATATGTGTAGAAATTACCAGTAATTGCTTCTGACCACATGGCAATGCTAATTTCCTCAATGATCAGGAGAAACGTACACATACTATAATGGTTTCTTTGAGTGCCTTAAGTTCACAATAATCAAGAAGCTCTAAGTGCCAGCAGTAAAATGTGAATGTGTCTTAGCTAATTCAACCAACAACTTGATGTGCCTCCTTCATAAACTTCACAGTATGACATAAAACTGAGATAAAGAGGCTTCATTAGCATGAAAAAAACAGCATGTTGTTGTTGTTCTGAGAATCTGGATGTTTAGTTCAACATCCCCAAGGGCCATACCAAAATCCTCCAGCTAAAGCATGTGCTAGCACATTATCACTTCAGTTATACAGAGGCAGGCAGTCGTAATCCACATACTTATGGCATAATGTCAAGAAACAGTGCTATTACAGAGACAGATGCTCTAGTACAGACAACATCAGGTGTTGAAACATCAAGACTTGAGGAAATGTCTCTCGCTGTGAGAAAATCAGATCTGAAGTCGCCAGCAAAAACTGCTGAGTTATGTCTGTCCAAACTGCACAACCACTTTTGCTTGACAATCCTAATCTACGTTCATCTCTAATGTCAGGATAATGGCAATCTAAGGGGACATATTATGGCCCTTTTTTCAAGATGTAATATAAGTCTCAGGTGTCTCCAGAATGTCTATGAAGTTTCAACTCAAAATATCCCACAGATCATTTATTATACAATGTTGTAAATGTCCGTTTTCGTGCATGTATCTTTAAATGCTAATGAGCTGAAGAGAAGAGGGCGGAGCCTGTACAACTCGTAAAAACTAACAAAACATCTGTTTATCACGGCCTCACTCACGTGAAATTGCAGTTTTTTGTCATCATGAATTTGTCATCATTATCTGCATGCATTTTAAAGCAACATAAGTTTAAACTTCTGATATATTGTTTTCTAAAAACACACACGAAGAACGCACACAGAAAGCTGTCTGTCAGACGGCGCGTCTCGTGAGTACTAAGTTAAGTTTTCTTTCATGTGTTATTGCATTTAAACTGTCAAATACACACAAGGTTGTCAAAAACACACAAAGATCACATAAACACAGTTGGTTATGTCTGTGAACGTAAACCGCAAGTAAAGAAATCGCATGTGTATATTAGATATGTGTATCAAAGTGACAGCAGCGTAATGTACAGTACCTACTGTTGTATATGCTGTTAATATGAATCAAACAACAAAAGAAGAACAGAAAATCACTCACTGCTTTTGACTGAATAACTTTAGTTGCTTTAATAAGAATATATTTCTTACTTGAATGCTGCTGTTAAATGCTCTGGTGAGGAAATAAACATGGCGGACTCACAGCTCACTCAGGGCCGGACTTATGCTAATAGGGCAGAGTCTGTCACCAATCATGGGCGGGGCTAAGCAATAATATCACAAAAGCTACAATCAAATGGCTTGTTTTGAGACACTATTTATGATTTATGGGGATTAAAAAAAAAGAAGAGTGAGTGGATTTGTATCATTATAGGGTGGTTGTTTACACACTGCCGACACACATTTATGTAAAAGTGAATTTTGCATAATAAGTCCCCTTTAATGACAACTCATCTACCTGTAGAACATTCACTGAGGGGAAAAACTAGCATGCTGACAGCTAAACTGCTACACTGAAGCATAAAGAACAGCTGCATAACAGTTTGCATACTATCCATACTAAATAGCATGTTAAATATGACATTTATATCAAAAATTAATTCTAAATCATTCCTGCAAAAGAATAGCTAAATAAATCTTAACTGGGAAGTTGTTCTAAGCCATTTCATACTAATCTAACTGGTCTCAGAGTCCACCCTACATTTTTTTTTGAATATGGATTTTAAATGGCTGGATCTGTGCATACTCTTTTTCACTCATATTGCGCACAACCCTGAAAACGAGAATGAGCTTTTAGAATGTATAAGTGTGCTAATTTCGACAGAACCAATCTCTTCAATGGCACCCATGTTTAATAAATTTTTGGACACCCGGCTAAAAGTATAGTTCACCCAAAAATTTAAATGCTGTCATCATTTACTCACCCTCAAGTAGTTCTAAACCTGTATGAATTTCTTTGTTCTAATCAACACAAAGGAAGATATTTGGAAGAATGTCAGTAACCAAGCAGATCTCGCCCCCCATCGACTACCATATTTATTTTTGCTACTATGGTAGTAAATGTTGTTCTGCTGAACAAAGAAATTCATATAGGTTTGGAACTACTTGAGGGTGAGTAAATGATGACAGAATTTTCATTTTTGCGTAAACTATCCCTTTAAAGGGTACATATAATGAAAATCTGACTTTTTCCATGTTTAAGTCTCCGGTGCATCTACCAACCAAGAAAACATGAAAAAGGACAACCCAGTAACTTTGTTTTGGAAAGCCTTTCTGTGCAAGCATTTGAAAAAAAATAAGATAAAATGGCCGCTCAGATTTCGCTCCCCTAGTGATGATGGAAGGGGATCTTATTATAAAATTACTGCTGCCATTTTGTTTTCACAAGTGAGGCAAAGCTTTAGATGAAGAAAATGTAAGTATTTTTAAGTAATGCAATGTGTTTCTTAGGTTCAGGCAGCTCCACTTTTCACGTGCTTTCCCTTAGCCTCCATACGCTCTCTTACTTTATGCTAGCACAAACAGAATATGTGTTTGACAGAAATGTATCAGTGTTACCTATGACTATAACTCCACAGCAACTACATAAATTTATCCACTAACGTCCAGTTTCATTCTGAAAGTTGTAACTTCTTCCTGAGTCTCTCCATCAGTGTCGACTCCGGTTTGAACAATGTAAGGATGAACACCGTTACTGACAATCCTCATTTTGGCTGGGTGAGATTCTCCAGCTTTGTTGTTGTTGAGCAACTGAAGCCTGAGCTGTTAAAGCCCCGCCTTCTTCTGGAAAGGAGGCCGGGAGCAGCAGCTCATTTGCATTTAAAGAGACACACACAAAAACGGTGTGTTTTTGCTCACACCCAAATAGGGGCAACTTTGAAAACCTATAATAAATGATCTGTGGGGTATTTTGAGCTGAAACTTCACATACACATTCTGGAGACACCAGAGACTTATATTACATATTGTGAAAAGAGGCATAATAGTTTTGTTTTGTTTTTTAAGAAAAAAGAAAATAAAGAAATCCACATTGCACCAGCCTATTAAAATGAGCCTGCTTAAGCTTTCTTTGATGCCTCATTTGGTTCTTTTTATTAGCAAATCAAGTTCAATTTGCCTCCCGTAGCAAATAATAGCATTTTACTACAGATCCACTGGAATCCAAACCACCTCTCATGTCTTACTGTTTCTTTCCTGGCAATGCATGAATATTCATATTTACGTTTTCCATATCCAAGGTCTCCAGCAGAGAAACAGAGGGGTCACAGGGGATGGCGCTTTCTTTATGAACTCAGCAGGTGCTTAAGAGCAAGATGTGATAACTGGATGTAGCCTACTCAATGAGAATGCTAAAGCAACTTGTCAGTCCTCGATGTACAGCATTCGCCTAATAACACAGCATGCAGTTGATCGCAAGATGAGGCTTGTAACCTTCTGCAACCCACCCAGCTCACCATCCATCCTCCATCTCCGAAGTTTGACCCTTCCAAGGACACCAACATGTAATGGAGCGCTTCATTTTACTTATTTAGCTGTGCATGTATGAGCGCCGAACAGGCCTCAAATTGAACCGGGGCACACTGATGTTCAATTGTCATTTACCCAAATGCCACTTTGCACAGCTTGAAGATAATAGGGCTACATTTACCATACAATTACCAGATTACCTCGGACACCTGTAGCATTTTAATTTCCCCAGCAACAGTGTAGAGGACAAGTCACAGACAGGTTCACTGCTGGGTTTCACATAAACTGTTTGCAACAAAAGGATATACATACATAAATGGATATCATGTGTGTAGGTGGTTGTGTCCATGTGTGCATGTTTACGGGGCATCATCATTCCTCGGCTTACCCAACATAAGATGGAGAGTAAACAGTGAATATCCAGGGGGTCTTCTTCAGCCGTCACACTAATGCCCAGCAGTGCTCCCGCATGACAGCAGCAGATTACTCTCTAAATTAGGACTCATTTACAGCAGCTGTTGGACCAATTTTACTCGGGGAGGGAGAAATAAGCTCTCATCCTGTCTAAAGTGATCTGTAACCTACAGCATGGCCTTGAATATGTATTAGATTTGTTTGAGGAGCGGATGGAAGCAAGGGTAGACTACTGTAGGTGCTTGCTTGAATTTTCTGTAAACAATCAGGGCTTGACATTAACTTTGGCAGGTTGAATTTTATATATAATATTTACATTTTTCAGTTGTAGTCTTAAAAAAAGGCATCTGAAATAATATACTAAGTGCAATGTAGTATTGTCAAAAATATTGATTTTTAGATGCATATTGATACTGACATATCTGAAACGTTTCCAATACTCATTTTCGGCAGAATAGATACATGATACCAGCTGTGCTTTCTCGCTCTCTCATCTCTCAACAGCGAGTTGACACACAAACCCGCCTTCCCTCACTCACTACTTTCATTTGCTGAATATCGTTGGTGTTATAAGGCTTGAATTTCACCGTTGGATTGCGCACAGTTTTACTCATTCCTAGAGAGTCAAATACACACAAAATAATGTCAAATGCTGGTCTTGGTGAGTATCCGTGTAAACACAGTCAGTTATGTTTTTAATGAACATAAAGAGTTCAGAAAGTAAACACATCTGTAACTGTATATTGGATCCATGCGCCAGGTCTTAAAGTGACAGCAGCCTAATATACCTGCTGCCAAATTATGAAAGAATATTGAACATATCTATATAGCAGTTTTTCCCCATGGTATTGATGTCAAAATTGTGAAATTGTGAGTGGCTAGTAACTCTGGAAAACCACTAGCCACAGTGACTGGTGAGCAAAAAAGTTGTCAAGCCCTATAAATAATGAATACAAAGCATAACCTGGATTATTTAACCATATTGTTGTTAAAAAACAAACAAACAAACAAAAAAACGTATGAGTCAAATGAGTCAAGGTTTGTTTACAATATACACCAGTGATTTTTTACATTCATAGTACTACTATGAGTCGTGTTGCCTGTGTTTTAAAAATTATACTTTTTATTTTAATTACTTATAAGTTATAACAAGTCTGAATCTCACCAAAACATCCAAATCATATTTCAACTCAAAATCAAAAGGAAAAGAGGAAATATATATAGCATAAAGGAAATTAAGCTAATTTTTGGACCATAAAGAATGTTTATAATATACTGATATTTTCATGACAATTAATCACAATTTCTAACAAAATTCTCATCACCATAATGAGTTTTGTAATTCCCATTATTCTCAATCATGATTCTCATTTTCATTAGATTTTTTACTGTATATTATATATTTTAAAATCTGTTAGCCTTCATGAGGCTAAACAAAAGAATAATTAGAGCCATAAGCTGGTGTGAATGGATGAGAGCAGGAAAGAATGAAACTGAAAAAGGCAGTTTGCACCACAAAACAATAGAGACATGACTGAAAAGGTGGAAATAAACATTAGTTAGCATTTTAGGGTATACTTAAAATAAATTAAATGACATGATCTTGAAAAACATTTAATAAAACTCAGAGTTATAGACTTATCAACTGAAGATTTGAAATATAACATGGCCAGACGTGGCTTTACCTGCAGTGCATTTCTACAAGGCCAACTTGACTTTTATTTTCATAAAGATATTGCAAAAAAAAATAAATTTCTAATAATTTTACAAAAATTTGAAGCTATTTTTAACTATTTTTTTTTAATTATGACAATAATTTATTATGACTTGACAATAAACTGCAAAGTGTCTGCTTTCAAATGAGAGCATATGCTTTTAGTGCAAAGGATTCATGAACTGTATCTGTTTTAGTTTGGGTATGTCATTTCTCTGGATTTTTTAAAAGCGGGGGTGCTGGCTAACAGGTTAAGCATTGTATTATAGTAAAAAAAAAAAAAAAAACAGTAACTGCAACCCGATATATTTATAATTTAAATCAGATAAAGGCAGTGCAAATCAACAAACAAATAATACATATTAGGACTGTTGATTAATTACTGAAAAATGTGTGAATAATTTTTACTTTACAGTTTTTAGATTGCAATTCACCTTTCACCGGGACTTTGATTGACAGGCGATCTGACCAATCATGATGCTGAATCTGCCATTTTGTCCGACAAACAAACCAGACAGGAGAGTTAATAATTTAACGTCGGTGGACCTGGACCTGAAAATGACACACCATTTTCAGGTCCAGGTCCACCAACGTTATTGATGTCTTTCTGCGGTTGAAACGACATACCTTCTGATGTTAATTCATGTTTATTACTGGTAGGAAGAGATGACTGGTTCTCGTGCCGCTTGAACTCGCCAAGCATTACAGAGCCACAAAACTGTATTGTTTGAATTTGCTCCACATTATATTTTTCACACAAAACAACAGTAACTAAGAAGGTGGGTCTTTGCAAAGGGTCAAATGTACTACATTGCAAAAATGTGCATAACCTTTATGGAAATAATAATCCATGAAATACAATATTCCTCAAATTTACCATCATTATCTTTAAGCCAAATATACGGCAGTGAAATATGACTTGAACATGTTCTTGACACGTTTCGTGAGACACATCAATCAGAGCAAAAGTCAGTAATATGACCAGATCAAGAAGTAACTCCGTCTCCCTGCCTTCTAAATTCTGTATGATGGACCTGAGGCACATACTGAGATGAGACGCTGGCCAAGCAATGGTCCTTCAGTTCCATCAGAGAAATCATTTGAGTCAATTCACTCACTGATGAGGCATGAATATATGTGGCAAATTCTGTTCGGGAGTGATTTATCCTAATTGTCACACTGGGACCTCCTATTACACCACTGCAGAACGGGTCACTGCATTAGAAAATTAAAGCTGAGGCATTCATTTTAATTCTATTTGTAAATTCTCGCCTGTGGGATGAAGATGTGCTGAGCATGTATAAATGCCTCTATATGTCCCCAGAGTGAGCCCAACGTTGGCCTCTCAGAAGCATTCACCTCTACGCGTCCTGCCCCGCTCCGTTGTGTGAAGGGAAGCAGACCCTGGTGGATGTGTTTTGTTTTATGTGGAAGTGTGTGTGTACCTGAGTTCTACTTCCTTTTAGTTCCACTCAGTGCTTTTGTCCTGCGTGCCGAGATCATCATTTCCACATTCACCATAAAGTCAAACCAGCAACCAGGAGCATGAATCGTCTAGCCGTATCATTTGCTGTATGGATGGTCTTGCTCTAACCTTATTCCATTCCAGAGGTGTTAAATGATTCAATTATTCTCTCTGAATTTAATGGAACATTAGGGAATCAGTCTGAAATTGATATCGGGCACAAACTATTACTGAGTTAATTATTGCTCCAGGTACTTTTATAGCACTGACTCTACATATATATACTCTATTTTTCTGTCTGGGCATGGAAATAGTCAGAAAAAATTACACATGATTAATTGATATGGTGATTTGATAGAGACGGAGCGAATCTTACAATATCCAAGGGGTTGGAAAATCACTAATCAGTCAGATTGCAGACTACATTTTATGAGTTTGAAATAACCAGGTTGAGTAAATACTAGACACAGGCCCTTATCGTAACACCCTAAGAAAAGTATGAAGACTTTAATGAGATATTGTGGAGAAATTTCAGTGGTTCTTGAAACTCATCACTCTTAGAGGTATCAGAACTGCATCCTGACAGTCTTTAAACGACTTAGAGATGGTGTCAACGGAATAAACTGAACATGTTTCTTTAAATTTAACTGACACTTTGTCCAAAGGACCTCACAGAATACTAAGGGAACATCTCCCTGAGAAATCCCAGGTCAAGTCACTTGCTCAATGACTCAGTGGTGTATGGAGATCTATGTGAATAACATTCCATGGCTAAATCAGTGATTCTCAATCAGGGGCTCACGAAGACGCCTCAGCAAATTTCCAAAAGGATAACATGAAAATCAAGATATTTCAAATTTTAAAGGGATAGTTTACCCAAAAATAAAAAAATACCCCATTATTTACTTACCCTCAAGCCATCCTGTGTGTATATGACTTCTATCAGATGAACACAATCAGAGTTATATTAAAGGGAACATATAATGCCCTTTTCACAAGATGTAGGTGTCCCCAGAATGTGTCTGAAGTTTCAGCTCAAAATACCCCACAGATCATTTATTAAAGCTTGTGAAATTTGCCCCTATTTGGGTGTGAACAAAAACACGCCATTTGTGTGTGTGTGTGTGTGTGTGTGTGTGTGTCTCTTTAAATGCAAATGAGCTGCTGCTCCCTACCCAATTTCTAGAAGAGGGCGGAGCTTTAACAGCTCACGCTTTGGTTGATCAACAACAACAAAGCTGGAGAATCTCACGCAGCCAAAATGAGGATTGTCAGTAACGGTGTTCAGCCTTACATTGTTCAAACCGGAGTCGACACTGATGGAGAGACTCAGGAAGAAGTTACAACTTTTAGAATAAAACTGGACATTTCTGAATGGTTAGTGGATACATTTATGTAGTTGCTGTGGAGTTGATTCAACTCATCGACTAGCATGTGCCGTCATGTTTGTCTTTTGTGCAAATACAGCTTTGAATTAACACTCGTTTGTGAAGCAGTCCGGCGTAAAATGACGGCATGACAACAACACTCTACTACAACAACTCTTCCTCTTCTCTAAAGCAGCCCAACATGGCCACACCCCCTTTGTTGCGTGTTCCCCGGGGCAGGGATTATGTATATTTTGGGGGTTGTGATGTCACTAACCCGGAAATCCCTACCAGCCGTTTGTTGTAGTATTTAAACAGCGAATTCTTTCAAAGAAAAAATCTCCCTTTGCATTGAACTTTGTGCGTCGTAACTTTGCAGATGTTGTTTATGCTCAAACAGCAACGTTACACACTAAATAAAGTTAAGAAAGTGAAATCATAATCAACCACCCCTTTAAAAATATCCTGGCTCAGCCAAGCTTTATAATAGGAGTGATCGGAGGATCACTTTTTTGAAGTCCAAAAAAGTGCATTCAGCGATCATAAACGTATTCCAGCGGCTCTAGGGGGTTAATAAAGGCCTTCTGAAGCAAATCGATGCATTTGTGTAAGACAATTATCCTTTTTTTCAAACTTTATGAATGAGCTTCCAGTGTGACAGCCATATGCATTCGACTTCCGTGATGTAGTACACAATGCCATGACATTCTACACTACACCATGACGTGCTACGCTATGTCCTACATTATAACGCGTAGCACGTCATATCATTGTGTGCTACATAGCGGAAGTACACAATGCTTTTTAATTTACAAAATTATTCACAAAATTATTTTAAAGGTGCCCTTGAACTTTTATTTTAAAAGATGTAATATAAGTCTAAGGTGTCCCCTGAATGTGTCTGTGAAGTTTCAGCTCAAAATACCCCATAGATTTTTTTTTTAATTCATTTTTTTAACTGCCTATTTTGGGGCATAATTAGAAATGAGCCGATTCAGGGTGTGTGGCCCTTTAATTATTGTGCTCCACGCCCCAAGAGCTCGCGCTTGCCTTAAACAACATAAAGTTAAAACAGCTAATATAACAATCAAAATGGATCTTTACAAAGTGTTCGTCATGCAGCATGTCTAATCGCGTAAGTACAGTGTATATTTTGATGTTTACATTGATTCTGAATGAGTTTGAGGCTGTGATCCGTGGCTAACTGCTAATGCTACACTGTTGGAGAGATTTATAATAAATAGTAAAATAGTAAATAGAGAAAATAGCGATGGCTCTTGTCTCCGTGAATACAGTAAGAAACGATTTAACCACATTTAACAGTACATTAGCAACATGCTAACGAAACATTTAGAAAGACAATTTACAAATATCATTAAAAATATCATGTAATCATGGATCATGTCAGTTATTATTGCTCCATCTGCCATTTTTCGCTATTGTTCTTGCTTGCTTACCTAGTCTGTTGATTCATTGACACATCCAGACGTTAATACTGGCTGCCCTTGTCTAATGCCTTGAACATGGGCTGGCATATGCAAATATTGGGGGCGTGCATATTAATGATCCCGACTGTTACGTAACAGTCGGTGTTATGTTGAGATTCGCCTGTTCTTCAGAGGTCTTTTAAACAAATGAGATTTATATAAGAAGGAGGAAACAATGGATTTTGAGACTCACTGTATGTCATTTCCATGTACTGAACTCTTGTTATTCAACTATGCCGAGGTAAATTCATTTTTTGAATCTAGGGCACCTTTAACACTACCACTATCATTATGATACCCTTATGTGATGTGCAATGTCAGTGGTGCTATTGTGACAAAAAGCAAGAATACATTTGTAAAGTAGTTTAAGGAGACAGGCAGGGCATCACAGTTCAGTTCTGACTAAGATATCAGTAAAGTTTTTCTATTTCAGCAATCATATTTTTTTTTCCCCCTCCCTTTTCTTTTTGTTCCTTACGTCTTCTCTCAGAACACAATCAATTTTGTCCAAATGGCCCCTTTGGATAATGATCAATTGCAGTAAAGCTAGCAGAGAGTCTGTGATAATGAGATCCCGTGTCCCTTTCATTCAGCCACGGTGCTGGAGATGTTCAGGTCCAGCTGTGGGAATGACAGATGATGAATAAGAAGAGATTTTTGCTGGAAGAAGAGAATGGGAAAGCTATTTTATCAGTCGGAGTAAAAATGCAGTGCAATGCGTGCCCTTTTTTCATTAGTCCAGTTTGCTGCCCCTCCGCCTACAGTATGTCTCTGTGACCAAGAATGAAAGAAGCCCGAAATGAGATCATGACAATTGAAAAAATTTCCTGGGATGTCATTCAAATCTAAAATAAGAGGGCAAGTCCATTATAGATCATGTGGCCTGAAAACAGATAACTGTTGTTAAGGGAAAGCAGAAAATCTGAGAATATTATTTGACAGATGATATTTAAAGAGTGCTACGGAGATTTTCTACAGTAAAGTACAAAACCATTAACAACAATGAACACTGTCATGTAATTCAATTAATAATAAAATAATATTGTTTTTTTTTTTTGTTTTGTTTTTGTATATATGGGGATTTTTTTTACACTAGCTACAATTCCAGGTATCCAGTCAGTATGTAAATGACAGTCCTACTTGTAAATAAGCAGTCTTGGAGTGTGACTGTATCATGAGGTCCTGTTTGGGTGACTTTCAATGATTCTGACAAGCCCACCATAACTTATGATAAATATGGTTGAATTCTAATGGTAATGTCAGTCTCGCAGACAGCTGAAAACTGTTATTTCTCCTTATCTCCATACTCCAATGGGCCCGAAGCAGGCAGTCGGCAGCCCTCATGCACGCCTTACTCTGAGTGACAGCCTGCCATGTACTGCGGTAAAAACAGCACAGCCAATACCTCACAAACTGACAGTGTCAACGGTAAGTAAATTCTGGCTATATGATATGAATGACTGCTGAGCTGTATTTTATTCCTGTGGGCTGCTTTTGTAAACCATTATGTTTACAAAAAACAAAGCTCCGGTTTTTAAAGCCGCATTATATGTGGAGACCTTTGCATTTGAATGAAATGAAGCCTGCTAATAATTTTCACGCTATTTGTTTCTCTTCACGTCTTTGGTTTCAGAAACTACAAGAGTCCCAATAAGCAGGTCGATGATAGTCTGTCACTGTGAGCCTTGTCATATGTGCCATATGATAATCATTAATTCGCTTGCTCTACTTCTAGACTAGCCACTGACCCCATCTGACCCAGAAGAAATTGATTCTGCCTCTGAACCTCAGACATCAGCACAAGTTTCAGAAGAAAGAGGGAGAGAGAGAGAGAGAGAGAGAGAGAGAGAAAGAAATGAAAGTACTCATTCTGTTATAAAACCAAGTGAGCCGCCTTGCTGTCTGCTGCCTACAAAGAGAGCTAAGCTGTGTTCGAAATCACCCCTTATACCCTTCATTCACTATTCCCTACATTCTAAAAAGTAATTCAGGAGCTGTTACCACAACTTAAATAAATTCTAATTTATTGTTTTAATTAAATCTTTTAAGTTGCAAACATTTCGTTCAGTTCTTTTGACATGATAACGTTTATCATTATACCAACTTAATATCGTCTGTAATTTAAACTCAAATTTCTGAGGCTTTTTTTTTTTTAAAAATTAGGTTGTAGCAACTTAAAATTGTCTTGATAACTCCAGAAATTAGGCAGTGAATTTATTTTATTTGTTTTTAGTGAAGGGAAAGACCTGTTAGTGTTTAAAGCTGTTATGTTTGACATTTAAAAGTGTTTCTGTAATGTTGAAGTTTTTGTTCTTACCATTGTGCTGAAGAGTAGATGAAGGTAAACACTACATTTACTCTATAAGCAATGACTGCGCTAATGCAAGTGATGAGTATTATCTTACTTGTTCACTAAATATACTTGCTAATTAAGTTACATTTAGTATGTGCTATGATAGCTGTTGAATTGAACTGAAATAGATCAGATTTATTCTAGGAGAACAAATCCGGTAGTTGGAGCGACTTAATTTTTGTTGAGTTATGTTATAAAATTTGTGGTTATGTTATAAATTATTAAAGGGATAGTTCACCCAAAAATGAAAATTTGATGTTTATCAGCTTACCCCCAGTGCATCCAAGATGTAGGTGACATTTTTTCTTCAGTCGATCACAAATTATGATTTTTAACTGCAACCGCTGCCCTCTGTCATTCAAATAATGGCGGTTGATGGGAACTTCATCTATAAGAGTGAATAAACCTTGCTTAGACAAATCCAAATGAAACCCTGGCGCTCGTGACGACACATTAATGTCCTAAGACATGAAACGATCGGTTTGTGAGAGAAACCGAAAAGTATTTATATAATTTTTTACCTCTAATACACCACTATGTCCAACTCCGTTCATGACTCCTTTAGTGATGTCTGATCGCGCTCTGTCAACGGCAGTGATGTCTCGCGCATATACTTCAATGAGTGTCAGACATCACTGTCGTTGACAGAGCGCGATCAGACATCACTAAAGGAGTCATGAACGGATTTGGACATAGTGGTGTATTAGAGGTAAAAAATTATATAAATACTTTTCGGTTTCTCTCACAAACCGATCGTTTCGTGTCTTAGGACATCAATGTGACGTCACGAGCGGCAGGGTTTCATTTGGATTTGTCTAAGCAAGCTTTATTCACTCTTATAGATGAAGTTCCCATCAACCGCCATTATTTGAATGACAGAGGGCAGCGGTTGCAGTTAAAAATCATAATTTGTGATCGACTAAAGAAAAAATGTCACCTACATCTTGGATGCACTGGGGGTAAGCTGATAAACATCAAATTTTAAGTTCTAACTCAATGTAGCTTGTTGGTTGAACGTAAATTCACTCAAAGTTGTCATAACTCAAACTGTTGCGTTATTTTGTTGTTGTTGTTGTTGTTGTTGAGCCAACACATTATTTTTTTAGAGTTTAATATAGTCTATAGTGTAATATAAAGTATATACTTGAGGGAGTGAATGAAAACGAGTGAGTGAATTTGGACACCGAGTGCGCTGGAAGGGCTGCCGCTTTTGCATAGTTTGTGCTTGTTGTTTAATAATCATTTGAAACTGAGCAAACTGTAGTAATGAAAAGATTTATCTTGAACTCTGTCATGGAAACTAGCATGTATAAATCTTAATTTAATCAATTAAAAGGAATTTATACCTCCTATGATATTACACTGTACACACATTTGGCCAGCGGTTTGAAAATGGATGGATGGATGATTCAGCTGCGGGTGCCATCTTCTGGCAAGATGCGGGAATTCATTTAGCGCGACCCTCACAGTGCATTATGGGTATTCTCTAGCCATTGAGCATACATCAGTTGTACTCATTATTGCGGTGCTTTATGGGATTCAATGAGTGCATTATAGATAACGTCCACTATAGTTTCAGTCACCACAACAAATGCCCTCAAATAGTGCCCTACTTAAGAGTAATAGGGGACAATTTCAGACTTAATAAAGAGATTGTAAAACGAATCCATATGAATTAAGCGGTTTTGTCCAAATTTTCTGAAGAGACTTGATCGCTTTGTATGATGAACAGTTTGAATGTAGGCTTTTATTCACATATAAACTTTTATCAACTCACATATCAGATGTAAACAGAAGCTCAAGCATATTTGCTTGACGTGCAAGAACCAATGAGGTTCATTCTTGTGTGTTACGCATCACATTTGAGCTTCTGCAAGAGGTTTGTTCTCACGCGTGAAGCAAGTTCAGTTGAGCTTCTGTTTATGTTCGCTGATTAATGTTCATATGTGAATAAAAACCTAAATTCAATCTGTTTATTATATAAAGAGATCAAGTCTCTACAAAAAAATTGGACTTAACCACTCAATTTACGGTCTCTTTATGAATTTTTTGAAGTGTCAAAGTTTCAATTGCATAGCTGTCTATAGAGGGACAGAAAGCTCTGAGATTTCATCAAAAATATCTTAATTTGTGTTCGGAAGATGAACGGAGGTCTTACAGGTTTGGAACAACATGAGGGTGAGTAATTAATGACAGAATTTTCATTTTTTGGCTGAACTAACCCTTTAAAATACTCCTTGCATGGAGCTCACTTCAAAAAGAGACAAATAGACCACAGAAGAGAGTTGGAGACAGAAAGGAAAAGAGAAAGAAAACGAGGAACACCGTCAGCGCTTGCAGAATGAAGCGTACACAGTTTGGTTGAGAGGGTGTTTAAGTTGGGGAAAGATAAATGGTTCCAATGAGTCAGTTTGATGGAACAGCTGTAGGAAAGCAAGAGAGAATGACACAGGGCCTGTGAGAAGCTGTAATTTAATAGCCTAATTTCCTGCCTGGCCCTGCAGAAATATCTTTCTGACGATGACAGTTGATGAAAATGCACCAGGATTTGATTTGCTCCCCAGTGGAGGACAAGTTCAGACCCATCTCTTCTCCAAGGCCCCTCAGGCAAGCATGTTCGGGTGGATGAGTTTGTGTCTGACTGAGTTTATGCATATGTGGTGTGTGTTTGTGGCAGCTGCAACGCATGCATTGATCATAATGTACATAACATAACATTATATTTTAACAACTCTCACTGTGGCCAGTGATAATGGCAGAATTTGGGTGCACTATTCCTTTATTTACTCATCCCTCATGTTACTGCAAAACTGTAATAAAAATAAATCAACAAAAAATAATAAAATAAAATATAATAGATGTAAATAAAAAAGCTAGATAGTAAATTATGACATTATTTAGTTACCCTCATGTCGTTGCAAAACAGTAATAAATATATAAAATGAAAAGTCTATTTTATTTTTATTTTACTTCATTTTATATATTACAGTTTTGGAATGGCATGTAGAGTGAGTAATATAGAGTGAGCATAGTCGTCATTTACTCAGCTATTTTATTTTATTGAGTAATATAGAGTGAGTATTGACGACATTTACTCACCCTCATGTCATTGCAAAATGGCAATAAAATTAAAAAATGGCTAAATAAATATTTGAAATCTCTATTTCAAAAATGCAAAAAAAAAAAAAAAAAAAAACTTTTTGGGTGAAATATCCTCTCAACGCACAATGACAAAAGAGACTTTTTTTTCCCCTCAATACATTCTCTCAAATCTACTCAATATCAGGAGGTAAAAATATGGCTGCAACATTTTAATGAAATCTTATTTTTTATTGTTTTCCCCCACAATGGTAGGTCAATAGCAAGTATTCCATACATATCTGCATTACTCTTAGGTCTGTTGTTCAATATGCTGAGTGCCCTCTGTGAACTAATAGAAAACTTATGTAAATCAGATCAATAGGATATCCATACGTACACTGCCTACAGCTGTGCGAAGTCAACAAGCAGTTCGTTTAATCTAATAACTGATATCAATAGTTTATTTTGAAACCAAGTGAAGCAAAAAAAAAGCAAAAAAAAAGAAAGCAGTGTAATTAGATTGGCACAGCTTGCCTTCCCTGTCTTCTCCCTTCTATTCACTTACAATTAATGGCATGTGTCATTATGGCAGCCAAAGGGCGAGTCATAGGGAATAAATTAATAGCATCTCAGCTTAAAGAAAATATTTCATGGTGAACGACAAATACATATTTGTGTAAAGGAGTCACCATCAGCTTTGGCGGGCGATTCTTAATTATGGATAAAGGACGGCTAGCAGAAAAGCAAAAGGTTTGTTTTGAGGACCTTTGAGACAGTGCAAATGTGCAAACAAGAAAACGCAATGTGTTTATTCATGCTCACTTTTTGCAGCTAAAAATAATTTGAACTAAATTCTGATGTAAAAGTTTGCAAAAACAAAAATTGTGGTTAATCCTATGGAAGTTTGTTTCTGCCACTGAAGAAAAAAAAAAAAAATTACTTTTTTTCCTCACAATTGCAAGTTTACATCTCTTCTTTTCTCAGAATTGCGAGATATGAACTCACAATTGCAAGAAAAAAAGTCAGAATTGTGAGTTAAACACTCACAGTTGCAAGTTAAATACTCGCAATTCTGACTTTTTTTCTCGCAATTGCGAGATATAAACTCGTAATAGTCCAATTGTGAGAAAAAGAGACTGACTTTTTTTTCAGAATTGAGTTTATATCTTATAATTCTGACTTTGTAACTCGCAATTGTGTTATAAAGTCAGAATTGTGATATAAACATTTTTTTCTCAGAATTATTCTGAAAATTCTGACCATATAACACGCAATTGTTATATATCTCTTCATAAACTCACAATTGTGAGAAATAGTCATAATTGCGAGATATAAACTCACAATTACGAGAAATAAAGTCAAAATTGCAAGTTATAAACTTACAATTGCGATATAAACTAGCAAATTCTGAATTTTTTCTTGCAATATGGATATAAACTTGCAATAGTCCAATTGTTCAATTGTTTCTCGGAATTGCAACATATAAACTCGAAATTTTGACCTTATAACACGCAATTGTGACTTTATATCACTTCATAAACTCACAATTGCAAGAAATAAAGTCAGAATTGCGAGTTATAAACTTGCAATTCTGAGAAAAAAAAGATAGAATTGCATATAAACCCCAAATTGTATAATAACGTTATATTTTATGTGACTTTATATAACACAACTCTGACTTTATAACTCACAATTGTGAATCAACTCACAATAGTGGTTTTGCACTTTATGTCTCGCAATTGCATCTCGCAAATGTTTATATCACACAATTCTCAGAAAAAAAGTCAGAATTGCAAGAATTTTGTTGCAAATTTCAAATTTATGTCACGTTCGCAATGAAAGTCTAATATACTACATACAATGTACACTTAATGCAACTTACTATTTTTTAAAAAAGTCAGAATTGTGATATAAACATTTTTTTCTCAGAATTATTCTGAAAATTCTGACCATATAACACGCAATTGTTATATATCTCTTCATAAACTCACAATTGTGAGAAATAGTCATAATTGCGAGATATAAACTCACAATTACGAGAAATAAAGTCAAAATTGCAAGTTATAAACTTACAATTGCGATATAAACTAGCAAATTCTGAATTTTTTCTTGCAATATAGATATAAACTTGCAATAGTCCAATTGTTCAATTGTTTCTCGGAATTGCAACATATAAACTCGAAATTTTGACCTTATAACACGCAATTGTGACTTTTATATCACTTCATAAACTCACAATTGCAAGAAATAAAGTCAGAATTGCGAGTTATAAACTTGCAATTCTGAGAAAAAAAAATGATAGAATTGCATATAAACCCCAAATTGTATAATAACGTTATATTTTATGTGACTTTATATAACACAACTCTGACTTTATAACTCACAATTGTGAATCAACTCACAATAGTGGTTTTGCACTTTATGTCTCGCAATTGCATCTCGCAAATGTTTATATCACACAATTCTCAGAAAAAAAGTCAGAATTGCAAGAATTTTGTTGCAAATTTCAAATTTATGTCACGTTCGCAATGAAAGTCTAATATACTACATACAATGTACACTTAATGCAACTTACTATTTTAATAGTATGCAAAATATTATGCAAAACAGTACACAACATATACTAACAATAAACTTTCCAAATATTAGTATGCCACACTGTCACAAGACATGATTACGTTCATGTTCATTCCAGTCATTGACATCAGTTATTCTGCAGTTTCATTCCAGTTTTGTGAAAATATTTACTCTAGACAGTACAATCAATCAATCAAAATGTGAAAACTGCACTATATTAATTCCAGTTCATCAAAATGAAAATCCAGCTTGTCCCACTGAAAGAGAGCTGTGAAGTTGAGATATTTTGGCAAGTGCATTAGGTCACAGTAAAGAAAAAGGAGTAGCAGTTTGGTAGTATATTATTCTGAACAGTCTATGTCTGGAATATAAAGTCAGAGTCCTCATGACTCAACTTGCACTAGTGCCATAGGCTAACTCTCACGATTGCACTTGTAGAGTGACATGTGCAAAGAAATGGCCAGACTAACTCAGCAATTATTTACATTGTGTCCAGTCAGTCAGGCCTGAGTCAGATGGTAGCCACACTCACAGACAGCAGGTGAGCCCATAAAAGCTTTCCTCCTAGAGCTAGAGGCCACTACAAGAAAATATATTGAGGAAACGTGCTAAGCATGACAAAATAAGACAACATTACATAGAGAACAGCAGCAGAGGGAGTCTCAATTTCCAAATAAAATCTCCAAAATCGCTTTCTCTCAAGCAAAACAATTATATTGGTTGGAAATTACTCCTCAGAAGTGGACACTTTTATTATATCGACGCAAGACCAAACCTCCAAACCGCTAAGGTGAGATCAAAAGCAAATGTGTGTTTACAGCAGTACGTGGCAGATTATGAAGCCATTGTCGGCTCTAATTACGTTTTGCAAAACACATCCATTGGTATTCATAGAATTCATGTGCGAGTAAATGCCTCCTTCCATCCACTGGCGCATAATTGAGAAGGCTGTATGGTTACTGCAGCAAGTGTAGTGGAGGGGGAGAATCTCTGCCAAAGTATTTGGGCGCAAGTCTCAAATCCATAATTAACCTCCCAGGTCCTTCAGAAGGCCATTATAGTGAGGGATCGTGCGAGAGAAGCTTCTCGCTTTATGGATGCAGCTGTGTCCCTACTGCACTTTAATGTGTTTATTTACTGGTTCCTCGGAGTGTCCGCTCACAAGACTCTTCTCCGGTGATGGAGCAGCCACACTGGCCATTGCCGGGTCCCAGTCGCCCCTTAGCCAACAGAGGCCTTGTTATGAAGAAAAATGGAGGATGGTTGAGAGTAGAAGCTTCTGGAAGGATGGATGGCTGAATTCCAGTCCACGACCTCTTTGTGAATCTGCAAGGGCATCTGTGTTGTTTTTGGAGGTACAAGTGCATCACTCAAGCCATCAGTCACTGTTTCTAGAAGAGAGACTTGATTACGGACTTGCGAGATAACACAGTGAGGTGTTTTGTTCCTTCAAAACACCTCACTCAGCTGGAGCTCTTTGGGATTCTCCACAGAAATCAGTTCACGGGTAAAACAACGAGTGATTAATTACACTAACAAACCTCTGCTAAACTAGTACAACATGCTGTTCATCAGACATACAATTACCTGCAGGACTGTAATTATCATCATGTTTACTGCACCTCTACAGCACATATAAACAAACACTACTGCTGCTAATTCGCTAGCATAGTACAAATGACTGGATTGGGGTAGTTTGCCGTAACCAGCCTGTCATTTGGTTGGCTCTTCAAAACCACAGAGTAATAACTACCCTTGTTGTTTTTGTTGTCATCTTGGTTCCAGGCATTAAGCTTTTCAGTAAGGAAGTTTCCAATTGGAAAAACCTGCCTCTACCTACAGTACATTTTGCAAAAGTACATAAAAGGCACTGCAGTTTCCAGCTGAAATGAACACTAGTTGCAGTAAAACACCAATAACTTTTATTCCTTTTCACACAAATCATAGTTACAGGTGCAGATTATCGATTAATAAAGAATATTTTCATGCAGTGCTTGAAAAACAGCATATGCTGGTTAAGGTATGTTTTGAAGCTGGAATGCTGGTTTGAGCTGATGGTCAAGTGCTGGACCAGCATAGGACCAGCTCAAACCAGCATTCCAGCTTCAAAACCTACCATACCAGCATATGCTGTTTTTTTTTAGTTGATGTGAGTTAGTTAGTTAATACTTTTTGATGTTTGTATCACAGCAGATTCATATGTATAGCTTTTCTGAGCTAGTTGTTCAGTAGGGGTACATAGAAGTCTTGGTTTGTACCTCGGTTTTGTGGTCACAGTTCGGTGCAATTTTCGGTACAATAGGAAAAATGGTCACGCTTTAGTTTAGGGTCCAATGGACTACTTGCACAACTTCCACATTCTACTTAGTACTGTTTAGTACTCCTGTTGAATTTACATTTTGAAATGAATTAACTTACAAAAGCGAATCATGGTTTTACTATAGTAAAAGTGTAGTAACTATGGGTGACAACACATTATTGCAATGACTAGACTGTTATATTTACAATTGCACTGCAAACAAACACGAGTTAAAACTGACAAGCATCGCTGATTCCTTCCTGAGAATCTGTTAACAGATTGATAATCATTGTAAATCCGCTAGCGCCGTTAGCATCACGCGCTAGCTGTGACCACCATCGGCCAATACTGAGCCGGCGTTTGGATGTAGAACCTGGAAGAGCTGCAACGCAAAAAGCGTAGCATATGTCTTTATTTTTTTTTGTTTTTGCACACAAAAAGTATTCTCATCGCTTAACATTAACATTAAATGGTTGAACCACTGTAGTTACGCTGACTATTTTAACAATGTTTTTACAACTTTTATGGACATTGAATGTGGTAATTTCATTGCTGGGAGGATACAACACCTCTCAGATTTCAGCGAAAATATCTTAATTTGTGTTCTGAAGATGAACGAAGATCTTATGGGTGTGGAACGACATGAGGGTGAGTAATTAGCGACAGAAATTTCATTTTTGGGTGAACTAACCCTTTAAACTGAAGTGTTACCAAATAAAAGAACAAATCCACAATGCTAGGCATTTAGTCCCCTACTTGGTACTGTCACGGCACACACGAAGACAAACAGGGTAGGTCCAATTGCAGGTATTTATTGGGGTAATCCAAAGCGTAAATCCAGAAACAGGCAAGGGTCAAAATCCATGATAACAGTCCGTACACAAAACAAGAAAAACACAACGAAAACCAAAACAGAGAAACCAGGAACGTTCGTGAAGACACCATAACAAGGGCAGAGACAAACCAGGTATAAATAGACAGACACTAATGAATAAACACAAAACAGCTGTGTGCAATGAGTGGGATAATGAGTCCAGGAGTGAGTATGGGTAATGTAGTCCAAGGGGTGAAAACAAGAGTCCGGAATGGAGTGCCCTCTAGTGGCTGACTAGGGCACTCTCACTAGTGATCATGACATTACCCCTCCCCAAAGGAGCGGCTACCAGACGCTCCACCAGACAACAAAAACAAAAAACACAAAAACTCAGGAGGGAGGTGGACAGGAGGAGGATCAGGGGGAGGGATGGTGGGCCAGGACCAGAGCCCCCAACCAAAGGCCAGGGGGGAGCCGGTGGAACAGACCACGGGGGCTCTAAGAGGGTCGGGGTCCTGGCTGAATGCCAGGGCGGCACTGGAGGAACTGACCAGGCGGGTTCCCTGGGGTCTGGAGTCCTGGCTGGTTGCCAGGGCGGCGCTGGAGGAACTGACCAGGCGGGTTCCAGCGGTTCCAACGGCCGGGGCAGTGGCAGCAGGGCAGGAAGCCTAGACGACGGCGGCAGGGCAGATATCCTGGGCGGCGGCGGTGGCGGCAGGGCTGGCGGCCTGGGCGGCGGTGGCGGTGGCGGCAGGGCTGGCGACCTAGGCGGCGGCGGCGGCGGCGGGGCTGGCGGCCTGGGCGGCGGCAGCAGGGCAGAAGGCTTGGATGACGGCGGCAGTACAGAAGATCGGGGCGATGGCGGCAGGGCAGACCAAGGTTGCTCTGTGGCCGTGTCAGGGAGAGCGGGCAGCTCGGGGACGACCTCCGTGGTCGTATCAGGAAGAGCGGACAGCTCGGTGATGGCAGCAGGCTCGGGCTGCTCAGGCGGCAGGGCAAGGCGCTTCGGTGGCGCCGGCAGGGCAAGGCGCTTCGGTGGCGCCGGCAGGGCAAGGCGCTTCGGTGGCGCCGGCAGGGCAAGGCGCTTCGGTGGCGCCGGCAGGGCAAGGCGCTTCGGTGGCGCCGGCAGGGCAAGGCGCTTCGGTGGCGCCGGCAGGGCAAGGCGCTTCGGTAACCCACGAACAACCACCAAAGTGGTCTCCAGGCCTTGTAGGACGGAGGAAGCCCTTTTCCTCCTTCTCCTCCGCTTATGAGGGTGTGGCGGTGGCTCACCCAAAGTGGACTCACTGGCTGGAGCGGGCTCTGGAGCGGACTCACTGGCTGGAGCGGACTCACTGGCTGGAGCGGACTCACTGGCTGGAGCGGACTCACTGGCTGGAGCGGGCTCTGGAGCGGACTCACTGGCTGGAGCGGACTCACTGGCTGGAGCGGACTCACTGGCTGGAGCGGACTCACTGGCTGGAGCGGACTCACTGGCTGGAGCGGACTCACTGACTGAAGCGGGCTCTGGAGTGGATTCACTGACTGGAGCGGGCTCTGGAGTGGACTCACTGACTGGAGCGGATTCTGGAGTGGACTCACTGACTGGAGCGGACTCTGGAGTGGACTCACTGACTGGAGCGGACTCTGGAGTGGACTCACTGACTGGAACGGGCTCTGTAGTGGACTCACTGGCTGGAGCGGACTCCGGGAAGGCTTCCAGGCCTTGAGGGATGACGGAAGCCTTCCTCCTCCTCTTCCTCCTCTTACGTGAGTGCAGCACTGAACCTGTGCCCACCTCCTCTGTAGACTCTGGAGCGAACTCACGGGCTAGAGCAGGCTCTGGGGCGGGCTCACGGGCAAGAGCGGCCTCTGGCTGAGCATGAGTTGGCCCACGGTTTCTGCGGGAGAGATAATGGGTAAAACCCCAAAAATCCAGGGTCTGGAGCCCCTCCAACTCACACTGGGGCAGAGGGTCATCAAGGCATACATTAAAAACCCCTTTTAACGCCTCATCATTATACCGCAGCCCTCTTGAAAATGTCCAGAAAAACTGGGCAAAACACCCTATCTCTCTCCCCTCCTGTCGCAGAGCCAGCACCGCCCGAACAAGAGCCATCCGCTCCCTCACCGTGGCTGGAGGAGTGATCCAAATCCCCATCCTGCTGGATCCTAAAGTGATGGTGTCTTCTGTCACGGCACACACGAAGACAAACAGGGTAGGTCCAATTGCAGGTATTTATTGGGGTAATCCAAAGCGTAAATCCAGAAACAGGCAAGGGTCAAAATCCATGATAACAGTCTGTACACAAAACAAGAAAAACACAACGAAAACCAAAACAGAGAAACCAGGAACGTTCGTGAAGACACCATAACAAGGGCAGAGACAAACCAGGTATAAATAGACAGACACTAATGAATAAACACAAAACAGCTGTGTGCAATGAGTGGGATAATGAGTCCAGGAGTGAGTATGGGTAATGTAGTCCAAGGGGTGAAAACAAGAGTCCGGAATGGAGTGCCCTCTAGTGGCTGACTAGGGCACTCTCACTAGTGATCATGACAGGTACAGTACAGCCTCCTGTAGTGTACTAAGAAGTAAACAGATTACACTCTTGCATAGGTCATATTTTTTTTGCAGGACGGATAAAAAACAGGTAAGGTATTTGGTCACAATCAGCTAGAAAACTGAAAGGCATCTTGTGTTATAAAAGTACAAAATAAATGGAATAATGAAAAATAAAACATTAGGAGTGCTACAATTTGCTCCACTTAAACTATATTTAAACATTCAAAGCTTAAGCCGATCCCTCCTATACTTCATTTTCCGCGTTCTGCTCCGTTTCGCTCACAGTTGAGTGCGTGAGCCTTTCAAGGTATTCTCCTTTGTCTATGAGCACAGAAAGACGTATTCGAAGTGTGCCACTATCTAGTGGACTTAAGTCGCATATGCGCTGTTCTTCTTCTGCTCTTTTTCCTATTGCGGCAGTTAACAAATAGCATTGCATTATCATGTGGGACCCCCTTGTGGATTGGAGTGTGGATCAACTGTATTCGTCATCTAACTGCATGAACCGAACCGTGATGTCCGTACCGTACGGCTTAGACTTGAGTACAAGTCCAGTGAAACACCAGTTGCGACACTGAAATGTGCAAGAAGCAACAATATTTTGCAGAGATGTTTTGCAAAAGACACATTTTTTGTCAAATGAGCCTGGATTGGATGTTTCAGAAGTGCTAAGAATTTAAGAAATAAAAACCGGCTCCTAAAACTAGATTTTTTTCTGTAAGAACATTTGAATAATCCTTCCCTTTCCCATGTGGTTTAATCTCAAGCAAAACTCATTAAAACAGTAAAAGAATATCACAAAAGACTTTCAAGCCAATAGGCTCACCGCTAACATGATTAAATCATTGATCCCTCCGTAAAGCTGGAGGCCTCTAGGTGCAAAATGACCTTTTAATAAAATCAGGGAAATCCGGTTACCCTGAAAATAACTGATCAAAGTTAAGGTCAGGTGACTGTGGTGGCATTTTATCCATGTCATGGTGAAAAAGGTATTTATTTATCCTATTTTTTCTTGCAGCAAGGAGAGATTTGCCAGCAGTCTGGAGGACTAATTGTAATCCTGTATGAGACACAGCCATCTCTGCTTTTCATTAGGCCCAGAGGAAGGATCTCCATCAAAGTCCACATCAGCTTTCAGGGCCATGATTCTGGGCTAAAGCACATTTTCATTACGGTGTTCTTAACCGTCACCGGACAAACTGGCTGCTGCCCTCAATCTGGAGATCACACACTTGTAAGAGCAGCTCTAAAGTGCACAAGGTTCAGATAGGCAATCAGCGCACATCCACAGTGCTGAACATTAAAACAGTGAGGAGGATTTAATCATTTTCATCTTGAATGTAGCAATACAGCAAAAGGCTTACAGAGAAGAACAGGAATACTTATAATTCCGTATGCTTGTTCTAAGGCGGCGTTGATTATATTTAGTCTCAAAGCCTTACGTTTTATTAAAATCGTAAATGAAGTCCAATCCATGGGATCGTCTCCAAAGCTCTTCCCACCTCTTCAACATACTGCGGATCTCAATTTTCTTCCTATATTGCCAGAAATAAATTTCTTATCTGAGAAAGCCCCTTTTTATTAATGACACTTGATGAAATATCACTTCATTTCAAATTTAATTACAGGCCATAATATTTCCTTCCCTGAACCAGCTGTTAATGTTATGCAATTTTTGAGTACAGATGAATATGCCATGCTCAGAAACATTAACATTTATTGTCTATATATAGAGCACCTGAGGAACTACTGCCAGTCAAACTCTCATCAAAATAAAGTCAATGCGATTGTAAGGCTGTACACATCTGGTATAAATGAATATAAATTAAAAGGCAAAAATACATATACATACACAAGACCGTCCATATGTTTGTGGTCAAACATTCATTCAGCAAGGATGCATACAAATGATCAAAACTGACAGTTAAGACTTTTGCATTGTTACAAAAAAATATATTTCAAATAAATGCAGTTCTTTTGAACTTTCTATTCATCAAAGAATCCTGTTTTATTATTAAAAGTATTATTAATTATTATATTATTATTATTATTAAAATTATCACAGTGTCGACAAAATTATTAAGCAGCACAACTGTTTCAAAATGCAATCATATTTTACAGTATTACTGTTTTTACTGTATTTTTGATCAAACAATCAAATCAGAATCTTGGGTCTGAGAGACAAAGAAGTGATGTCTAAGAATTTTTATCAATATTTACCAAAGAAAGTATATATCCTACGGAAGAGGATTAGGGCCAAGCAATAATAAAAAAATAAAACCATCTCGAGATTAAAGTTGTTAAATTTCGAGAAAAAAGTCGAGATAAAATGTTGAGAATAAACTCGCTAAATTTCAAGAAAAATTCAAGATAAAATGTTGAGAATAAAGTCATTCAATTATGAGAAAAAGTCGTTAGATTATGAGAACAAATTCGTTAAATTATGAGAAAAAAATTTGTTAAATTTTGAGAAAAAAAGTTGAGATAAAATGTTGAGAAGAAAGTGTTAAATTATGAGAACAAATTCGTAATTTAATGAATTTGTTCTCATAATTTAACAACTTTTTTCTTAAAATGTTGAGAATAAAGTTATTAAATTATATCTTGACTTTTTTCTTGAATTTTTTTTTTTTTTCTCATAATGTAATGAGTTTATTCTCAACATTTTATCCCGACCTTTTTTCGATTTAACAACTTTAATATCGAGATGGTTTTATTATTATTGCTTGGCCCTAATCCTCTTCTGTATATCTCCCCCAACTGGATATGAATATCAAAAAGTAAGATCAGATGTTTTATCAGTTTTTTTTTTTTTTTTTACATTTAGACACCATTTATGGCACATAAAAGGCCTTGGGGCTGAGAAAACTGGGAGTGCAGGGTTTACTTTTTAAGAAAAGTATGGACCATTTTTATATTTTGCTCAAAGTAAATAACTACTAAAAACAAACAACATACACTACCTTTCAAAAGTTTAGAAACATTTTTAATGTTTTTGAAAGAAGTCTCTTCTACTCATGAAGCCTGCATTTATTTGATCAAATACAGAAAAAAAAAAGTAATATTGTGAAATAATATTACAATTTAAAATAATGTTTTTCTATTATAATATACTTTAAAATATTTTTTTGTCTGTAATGCAAAGCTGAATTTTCATCAGCCAGTACTCCAGTCTTCAGTGTCACAGAAATCTTCAGAAAACTTTTTTGTAAGTTGAATATGGAAGGCGGTCTGGTGGAAGGTAGATATTTTACTTTATAACTTTTTCTTACACAAACACATCGCTTCACTTCAGAAGAACTTTACTTCCCCCCGGAGCTGTGTGGAGTACATTTATAATGGATGGATGCACCTTCTTGAGCTTCAAACTCATTGGTCCATGTTCACTGCCATTATAAAGTTTGAATGCATCAGGATATTTATTAATATAACTCCGAATGTGTTTATCAGAAAGAAGAAAGTCATATACACCTAGGATGGCTTGAGGGTGAGTAAATCTTGGGGTAATTTTCCTTATAAAGTGAACTAATGTGGCGCTTTACATCTTTAGCGCATGAGAAAAGCAATGCGCAAGGAGCTGAAAGGTCTTGAATGGAGCGTGTTTAGCACTTGATGAAAATATTAGAGCATGTAGCGCCGAAAGATCATTACCGTATCTTGTGCTGCTCCATTGTTTTGATGTGCTGCTCACTTTATACTGTAGAAATGCTGTGATTATGTCCCGCAGTCTGGATGGAATCAGGCTGTGGTCCGCCATTTGAATACCACTGCACTAGAGTAGAAAGCAGACATAAGCCAGCTGGATTTATAGAGAATTGAATTTCAGTTCAATCAGGTTATTACAAACACTTAAGAGATGTGATAAGAATTTGACAAAAAAAAAAAAAAAAAATCTGATTAATAAACGAATACTCTTGTGCATTTAAGCACAACATTTTAGGCAGCATTTCCACAGCAGAGCTGAACTGGAATTCATTAGGGATTCATTTTGTCATTTTGTATTATAAGCAATTTCTCCATTAACTTCTCATTTCTGCCATCATGTTGACTACAGACTCAAATGCAATTAAGATCTTTGGGGGATGAGAGAGGGAAGTTTAGTCATAAAACTTCTGTTTTATGACTAAAAATACAAAATTAAAATGCAAAATAAAAAAAAAACAAGCAATAATCTAAGCTAGGAAGCATTCATCTCTTAACAGAGCCAGTACGTTCCAATACATTAACTGTCTGTTACTGTCATTGAAATGAGTTAGGATGCACAAACAGAGGGATGCTGAGTCTGCAGTTTGCTACAAAATGCTGCTGCTGGCTACATTTTGATGATGAGAGATGAATAAAGCAAATATGATAAATTACACATCACATAACACTACTCTAATTAATTATAATTAATCATTTTGGAGTGTTCTGAGGCGTTATTTTAAAAATACAGGCTGGCTGATGCATTGCTGGAACAGTTTGCGAATCATCTCATTACTGAACAGAAACCGATCTGGGGTCAGTCCGATGATGGGAGCGTTTCCGAATGTGTCCTGCTCCTTCAGCTCCGCAGATGGAATTTCATCTTAATTGACAGTTACCTCGCTTCATTTGTCATGCAGACAGATGCTTCAAAACGGTGTCTACCTAGTGGCTCCGAGGCAGAACGTGGGACGTCTGAGTGAGAGGTTGAAGATGTTATGAAAGATGCTCTCTGGATGGGTCAGTTAGCATGTCATGGCGCCCAACTCAACAACCATTCCCTCCTGTGTTTTGCAGTTGCCCTCAGTGTTTCTGAAACGCGACGTTTATAATCTGTCCAAGCATTGATCCACAGACCGCGCTGTCGGGTCAGGCCTTTGGTTTCAGCACGCTACTTTTCAGCTGTCATTTACTGACAGAGCTTAGACACATCCTGTGTAGCTTTAACAGGAGAAAAAAAACACACTTCTGAACTTTTAAACCTCTCATCTTTCTCTATTCCTCCGAGCAGGAGCCTCTTGTCCATTCACAGGTTTTGTGAATGTTCCTAGGGACCGCTCTATTGAGAGAAAGACATCAAAAAGACAGGTACCGATCTCCATCCTGTCCAGATGTCGATAGAGCCAAATGGTCCTGGATTTATTGTATGAGCTCCTCATGCATTGTGCATGTGCGATAAGAGGTGGAACACAGAGCAAGCCAACAAGCTTGCAGACGATTGCTACGCAAAAGCCGTGCGCTCGTGACTCTTTAGTTCTGCCCACGGCATGCCTCCAGGAGCTCGGCTTTTTTCGAAAAGAGTCGTTACAGCGCATCTATCTTTTATAAATGATAACACAAAGCTTTTTGGAGAGATATAGATACTCAAGATTAAAGGATTAGTCCACTTTCAAATAAAATTTTCCTGATAATTTACACACCCCCATGTCATCCAAGATGTTCACGTCTTTCTTTCTTCAGTCGAAAAGAAATTAAGGCATTTGATGAAAACATTCCAGGATTATTCTCCTTCTAAACAGATGATCGCCTTGCACATGCGGAAGCGGCGCCAGTTTAGCGCAAGGGAAGACGTAGGACATACAGTACTGTGCAAAAGTCTTAGGCACGTCAGTATTTTCACCCCCCCAAAAAGGTTTTAAGCCAGTTATTTATATCTTTTGCTGTAATGTGTCAATAGGAAATATCCGTTCACATTTCCAAACATCCATTTTGCCATTAATTGTAATAATCCAATGAAGAAACAGATGAAACTGAGACAAACCAAATCCAGAAGAACTGTGGTCGTGTCTCCAAGAGATTTTAAGAAACCTGCCTGCAGAGCTACCTGAAAAACGAAGCCCAAGTGTACCTGGACAAGAGCTGTTTTAAATGCAAAGGGTGGTCACACAAAATATTGTTTTGATTTAGGTAATATAATAGCCTGACTTCGTCATACTCATATTCTAGGCAGAATGTGAGTCTGATACTGCTTCATTGCACTTGAATTATGGGGCGTGTCTTAACCGAACCAGTAAAAAAAAAACTCTGCACTCAATTGGATAGACCTACAACCAATCAGAGCAACGCAGTAAGTGACGTATGTTGAACTTATACTTAAACTTTTGCCGAATCCCGTTGGAAGGACGGCAAACACATCTTTCCCATCGACAAATGCCTTGATTGCGGTTCTTTGTTCGTCTTTTAAAATTAATGCGCTGTCCATTTCTTTTATTACAGACGTGATAGCGGAATCTAAACATCTTACTTCTCCAGCTGCAGTCATCGTTGGTGGAAACCAATTCAACCCAAGCGCTCTTTGATGACGTGGTTGGTTTCGTAACCGCAGATAGCCTGTCCATCATCGATTAAAGCCCGCCCTGGCAATTTGATTGGCTCGGCCTTCTGGGAGCCGAGCATAATTACTCCACAATGGATCGAGTCCAGACCGAACTTCCCGTCCAAAAAATTTTGTGGGCGGGGTTCAGGCTGGCACCCAGACTAGTAATATAAGTTAATTGATAAATAAAATCTATTTATAACAGTATTTTTAAAAACATCCAGCATTTTTACACAAGTGCCTAAAACTCTTCACTGTACTGTATCTTTGCAGGCAGGTTTCTTCAAGCATCTCAGAGACATGATCACAGTTCTCCTGGGTTTAGTTTGTCTCAGTTTCATCTGTTTCTTCATGTAATCACAGACGGATTTGATGATGGTGAGATCAGATCACTGTGTGGAGCACCGGCTGTTGTCAGACTCCTTGTGTATTCAAAAATCTCACTGGATTATTACAATTAATGGCAAAATTAATGTTTGGAAATGTGAACGGATATTTCCCATTGACACACTACAGCAAAAGATATAAATAACTGGCTTAAAACTAGGGCTGTCAAATGATTAATCGCGATTAATAGCATACAAAATAAAAGTTTGAGTTTGCCTAATAAATGTGGGTGTACTGTTTGTAATTAGTATGTATATATAAATAAAAACACATTCATGTATATATTTGAGAAATATTTACAAGTATATTTTAAATAACATATTTCTCTTAAATATATACATTCATTTGTGTGTATTTATATATACATAATAATTACACCCACATATATTATGCAAACTCAAACTTTTATTTTGTATACGATTAATCGTATGACAGCCCTACTTAAAACCTTTTTTGGGGGGTGAAAATACTGACGTGCCTAAGACTTTTGCACAGTACTGTGTGGCGTAAGCTTTTTGAAGAATACGGAAAGCGGAAGCACGCGCAAGGTGATCAGTTGTATTTTTTCAAAAAAGACCGATCGTTTCGCTGGATGAGACCCTTATTCCTTGTCTGGTATCGTTTAAAGCCCTTTGAAGCTGCAGTGAAACTCTAATTTTGACCTTCAACCATTTGGAG
Source organism: Chanodichthys erythropterus (assembly GCF_024489055.1). NCBI lineage: Eukaryota > Metazoa > Chordata > Actinopteri > Cypriniformes > Xenocyprididae > Chanodichthys > Chanodichthys erythropterus. The sequence goes on from NC_090238.1 coordinate 34,109,141, forward strand.
GCCACTGAAGTCCACCATAAGGAGAAAAATCCTGGAATGTTTTCATCAAAAACCTTCATTTCTTTCAAACTGAAGAAAGAAAGACATGGACATCATGGATGACATGGGGGTGAGTAAATTATCAGGATTTTTTTTTTTTTTTTGTAAGTAGACTAATCCTTTAACATTGACCGAAATTGTGTGTGTTATATACCCTTTAAAAATTTACATTCATTAAATAATCCTGTAAAATTTGTATCAAATGCAACCTTGGAGAGCATAAGACTTATTTCCAAAACATTAAGAAATAATAATCTTACAGACCCCAAACTTTTGAATGGAAGTGTACATTAAAGTTTGAGATGGCTCGGATAGTCTAATCAGATATTATAGAATATCAACTCAAGGGTAACTGAATCCTGCTTACGAGTTTAGAAGTACATAAACAACACGCACACCCAGACGCTCAGAGCCTCTCGGGAGCACGGCTTTCTGAGTGACGGCATAATGTTGTCTTTGGAGAGGTCTATGGATACTGAGAAAAAGATCATTCGTGGAATCAGTGATGTATACATTAAGGGAGGGTTGCTGAGGGAAAAGTGGGATTGGCGGAGTCCTTCCCACAGCAACAGACGACAGCCTATTGAATCGACCGCATCTTTGGCTGGGCTACCTAGACCAGGCGATGATGTCATCAGACAGGAGCTCGGCGCTCGAGTCTCCCTCATAGACTGTGGTCTGCGAGACTGCAGCACTTCCACACACTCACCTTGAGGCTGTGCCCTCCGCTCTGACATTCACGTGTCTCGTGTTATCAAAACAAAGTCAGGCACGGGCAAGTGCATCATTCATCACAACAAATATGTGGAGGAAATAATTAACAGGGTTTAATCAAAGTCACCAAGCTAAGAAAAATCCTCATTCCAATTGGATTCCAAAGTTCACACATCTGATAGGAGGTTTTATCATTAGGTTTATCGATTAAAGACATGGAATAGAAAACAGAATCATTTTTAAGGCACCTTGAGAGATGATCAGTGAGCGTATTGTTTTTTTCTTTTTTTTACCTACATGACCAACAATTTTTAATTTTTTGAGGAAAAAAAAAAAAACTTTATTCAATAATTTCTTCTCTTTCCTGTCAGTCTCCTATGCTGTTAACGTTGTTTAGACAGTTCAGCGCTTCCGGGTTCTACGTCAGAATTACGGCTCTAATAATAAAGTTGTTTTGTCTCGTTGCTTCATAACCTTAAAGGGTTAGTTCACCCAAAAGTGAAAATTCTGTCATTTATTACTCACCGTCATGCCGTTCCACACCCGTAAGACCTTTGTTCATCTTCGGAACACAAATTAAGATATTTTTGTTGATATCCGATGGCTCCGTGAGTCCTCAATAGGGAGCAATGACACTTCCTCTCTCAAGATCCATAAAGGTACTAAAAACATATTTAAATCGGTTCATGTGAGTACAGTGGTTCAATATTAATATTATAAAGCAACGAGAATATTTTTGGTGCGCCAAAAAAACAAAATAACGACTTATTTAGTGATGGCCGATTTCAATCCGAAATAAAATGGCCGAAATCACATGACTCTGGCGCTCCGAACAGCAGATTCGATACACTGATTAATTTGTGCTCCGAATCTTCCTGAAGCAATGTTTTGAAATCGGCAATCACTAAATAAGTCGTTTTTTTGGCGGTCCAAAAATATTCTCGTCGCTTTATAATATTAATATTGAACCACTGTACTCACATGAACTGATTTAAATACGTTTTCAGTACCTTTATGGATCTTGAGAGAGGAAATGTCATTGCTTCTTATGGAGGCCTCACGGAGCCATCGGATTTCAACTAAAATATCTTAATTTGTGTTCCAAAGATTAACGAAGGTCTTACGGGTGTGGAACGACATGAGGGTGAGTAATAAATGACAGAATTTTCTTTTTCTTATAATTTTCTTTGGAACACAAATTAAGATATTTTTTATTAAATCCGATGGCTCAGTGACATTTCCTCTCTCAAGATCCATAAAGGTACTAAAAACATATTTAAAACAGTTCATGCAAGTTCAGTAGTTCTACGTTTATATTATAAAGTGACGAGAATACTTTTTGTGCGCCAAAAAAACAAAATAACGACTTTTCAACAATATAGTGATGGGCGATTTCAAAACACTGCTTCGGAGCTTTACGAATCGAATCAGTGACTCAGATCTCCTATCAAACAGCTAAACTGCTGAAATCACGTGACTTTGGTGCTCCATTTTCAAATAAAGTAATTGTGTGACAGTTGTTGTCAGCTCGTGTAGTATGTAACCCCCTGTTGCGGATCATTTACGCAGTGTCATGTAAACACCACAACGACTTTGAGACTCCACAGCAAGCCATGTAGTACAGCGATCTGCCAACGTTTAAAGTCCTGTAGTGTGAACGCGGCATTAAGGACCTGTAAATAAAGTATTAATACCTACCAATTAGACCATGCTGCAAAAACAGTATAGAAAATATCATATTACTTCTAAATTAGGATGTTTTTTGATGTAAAAATATTGCCAACATTATGGGTGGACTACAAAAAACATTTTTTAATGCAGTTCATGAGTTGCACTTGTGAGATATTGCCACAATTAAAAGATATACAAAATCAGAATTACCTTTTTCATGTGATGCATGGCAGAATCCAGCCTCCAAATTTTAGTGCTGAACTCATAGGAAATATGCAACACGAGGAACGGTGTAAAGCCACCAACACAATCTCATGGCAATTTCTAACTATTTTACATTTTGGTGATTGGTGGAAAATTTATAGAAATCACATATGTACATGTTCGGATGATCTGCGTATGCCCCCTTGACGGTTATGTTTAGGGATGGGGTAGGGGTGAACCAGCATGCTTTTTTTTTCTAAAAATTATATATTGTACAATAATGTAACAGTACAAATTCAACACCAATTCACCAAAACATAAAATAGTTGTGTTTCGGGTTGAAAACCAAACAGAAATTCTGGCTGAACAAATTTTGCACAAAGCAATTACTGCAAGTTTCGCAGATCAGATCTGAGAACTGAGTTGTGGAGGAGCAGCAGACTGCCACAATCTGCTATACTTTACTAGAATTTTAAAAACACTGAATGTGTACTACACCAAGTATGCGGAAGTATGCCCAGTTATAACACTGTTCTACATCATTTGATCTTCATTTAATAAATTACTTCAGTCATGATAAGTAGAAAATGTACAGAAACATCTATTTACCATCTGCTTTCTGTATTTGGAAAATAACACACATCTATAATGAGCCTAATTTACATAGAAAAGAGGCATTTTTACACTGAAAATAATTACAATGACTTCATTTAAATACAACTCAGTGCTATTTCAGAGCATTTACTGCTTAGTTAAACTAGATGGTGGGTGGTTATTGAACAAGACTAAGGGTTTTGCACTGAAATACTGTCTGCAAATATGGTGCAACTGTTTAGTGATCTCGCCCCTCTATCTTCTATTCCTTTCCTCTTTTTCATCCCATTCTTAATCCTCTTTCATTGTGTATAATGGCATTTTCCGCACAATGATGCAGCAGACGAAAGGGACACTTGAAAGCGTGACCTCATGTCTGAGATCTGATTTCATGCGCAGGACAAGGCGCTGCTTCTGTTTGGCAAACAACAAGGCATGCCAGTCAACCCACATGAGATCATTATAGCATCTCCCATGCGGATATGCATCTGCATCAGTGTGGATTTCTATATGGTGCAAGGGACAATGTAAGAAATCAGCTTAAGGGCTGCATTTGCATGCCAGCTTGCATGAGAGTTTTGGTTAACAGTGTGGCTCTCTAAGCCCTCGGTCGGCTGTGTTTTTCCAGCTGCTGCTCCTGGCATTGCTCTTCACAAAAGGACAGAATGCTTTAGAGAACGGGCAGGACTTACAAAAACAGGACTGTGCCTTTCAAGGAGGTCGCCAAACTGCTCACGGTTATTACTGAATAATGTTCTTTCCTGGAAGGTGCTCTTTAAATCAGTGCATACATTTGCTCTGGCACCTCATAACATTAAAACACTTATATTACAGATTAATAAATAAATGTAGATTTAATTTTCCATGTAAAGACAAAAGAGAGACTAAACATCATAGTCTGCTGTGGCCTCAGAATGCGGTTCTACCGGATAGCAGGTATCTATCAAAAGTGCTCCAAGGAAGGAACAGTGGTGAACTGGTGACAGGGTCATGGGCGGCTGAGGCTCATTGATGCACGTGGGGAGCGAAGGCTGGCCCGTGTGGTCCAATCCAACAGACGAGCTACTGTAGCTCAGATTGCTCAAGAAGTTAATGCTGGTTCTGATAGAAAGGTGTCAGAATACACAGTGCATCGCAGTTTGTTGCGTATGGAGCTGCATAGCTGCAGACCAGTCAGGGTGACCATGCTGACCCCTGTCCACCACCGAAAGAGTCAACAGTGGACACGTGAGCATCAGACTGGACCACGGAGCAATGGAAGAAGTTGGCCTGGTCTGATGAATCACCTTTTCTTTTACATCACGTGGATGGCCGGCTGCGTGCGTCGCTTACCTGGGGAACACATGGCACCAGGATGCACTATGGGAAGAAGGCAAGCCGGCGGAGGCAGTGTGATGTTTTGGACAATGTTCTGCTGGGAAACCTAGGGTCTTGCCATCCATGTGGATGTTACTTTGACACGTACCACCTACCTAAGCATTGTTGCAGACCATGTACATCCTTTCATGGAAACAGTATTCCCTGGTGGCTGTGGCCTCTTTCAGCAGGATAATGCACCTGACACAAAGCAAAAATGGTTCAGGAATGGTTTGAGGAGCACTACAACGAGTTTTAGGTGTTGACTTGGCCTCCAAATTCCCCAGATCTCAATCCAATAGAGCATCTTTGGGATGTGCTGAACAAACAAGTCCAATCCACGGAGGCTCCACCTCACAACTTACAGGATCTTACAGGACTTAAAGGATCTGCTGCTAACATCTTGGTGTCAGATACCACAGCACACCTTCAGGGATCTAGAGGAGTCCATGCCTCGACAGGTCAGGGCTGTTTTGGCAGCAAAAGTGGGACCAACAAAATATTAGGAAGGTGGTCATGCCTGATCATTGTATACACACGTCACTCATGCCCGTTTGTGTCTCGTCATAGTTAATTAAATGTAAAATAACACTGCTGTATACATTAAATATAGACTAATCCTTATTAAAACCACAGTTTATTCATTCATTCAAGAGCAGTGAGTGATTTTATCTCTGTCTTTTGTTGTTTGATTAGCAATAATAAATTCAGCAGATTTATTAGGCTGCTGTCACTTTAAGAGCTAATGCGTGGATCCAATATACTGTTACTCACATGCTTTTTCTCAGTGTTTACAATCACTTAAGACATAACTGACTGTGTTTACGGGGATACTTATCAAAACGGCATTTCAACATATTTGTGTTTAGGCTATTTGACCATTTAGGTGCTTATCTGAGGCCCGTAGTATAATTTGCTTATGCGCGTTCTGCCCCATCTTGGAGGCCGCCTATGGAACGGTATCTCTTTCTCGGCTTTATACACTTTTAATAGCACTGTTTAATATCAAGCATGTCCCGCAGTTTAGCAACAGTTGACTCCATTTTACAACACTCACTTATTTTGCTTAATTTTTTTGTATGTTAAGTTTGGGCTTTTAGGGAGGAACAAAAGCGCGCTGCTGTGAAGGAAAGAAAGGTGTGCTGGACAGAATGTGGCAGTGGCACAATAATCGTTTTACCTCGATTATCTTGTTTTCATAATCATTGGAAGCCGAATCGAAAATCAATTATGATTAATCGCACAGCCCTAATTTAGCTCTCTAAAAGGGTTCATTGTAAATCATTATAGTCAGCTTGAGATCCTTTCCATCTAAAATGGTTATATATTTTAAGCACTGGAGGGCCAAAAGTTACATAGTGTACCATAGTATTATTGCTGCATCCACACCAATAGATGTCAGTATAAAGTCAAGACAATTGCCACATCAGCCAGCAAGACCTTTAATCTATACCTTTAACTAATTAAATGAGCAAAAATCAAGCAACTCTTTTGAGAACGTTAGTCGAAATAAACTAAAAATAAAAAAAAAATTATATATTAATTTCTGCTAATTTTTGACCTCGGAATTTTTAATCATAATGTCAAAACCAATGAAACGTCAGACTTCTTACTGGTGACGTATGCCAGACTTCTCCAATTAGTCAGTCTGCTTAATCCCCGCCCACGCAGGCTTGAATTCATCTGCCTCCGTTTTTGAGTGCAACGCCCACATCGCAACATCCAGTCAACATAAAACATTTTTTTTTTAATAATACGTTCCACTAGGTCACAATACAGAAGGAAAAGACCTGCCAATACTTCTGTTTCATTGCGATTTTAATGATTATTTCTGCAAAAGAGAAAAATGAACCTTGTCCTAACAGACAGATGGTAAACACATTGTCTTAAGGACTCATACTGCAGCTGCTGGTGATTTGCAGCCTTGCATTACCGTGACAGATGCACTTATTATTGACAAACAGAGTGACTCAACAGTGTCGTCGTCACAGTCCTCTGGTTATATCTGGTGATATGTGAACAACCAGTGACAGAGATGCTTCATCTTTCAATATCACTGCACCATAAAGAGTCTCTGAGCAACTCTGTCCCAGCAATGTTTACTGGTAAAGCTTTTGTCATCATTATCATGTCAGTGCTGGCTAACCAGAACAAACTGCAGATCGCCGAGTATGTCACCCATCTACTCCTGCCGCATGGAATTACATCATCCCCCCATTTATCTTTATGAGCCATAGTCACCCAATCATCTCTAGACACACTGGCCTCACAAACATAAACAGGAACCATGTAATGGCTGCACTACCACTTGAAGATTCTTATGTTGTTTGTTTTATATATAATAAAGCATATACAGTGCAGTAGCTGCAGATAAGCCATTACAAGCTGCTTTAAAACAGCAAATATACTGACTGCACACCTTGGACTGCACATCAGTTGAATTCTTCAATGTGGCTGGTAATACAAACCATTAACGAACTAATGAACTATTTTACTTACAATTATAAATAAAACAATCTCTTTGAATCATGCCCAAGAACAGCCCTTAACGGAGATATATTTGTCTCTTTTGCACATTCGTTTGTTTGTTCAAAATAATAATAATAAATAATAATCTTGTTATGCTTGTGGAAATTTGTTTGTGAATGTATCAAAGCAAAAGCATGGTAATGTTTAAAGAACTGTTTGGACAACGTTGGACATTTTGTAAATAAAATTTATCAAAAACCCTTTAATGTGCTTGCAAAAAAAAAGTTGTTGTAAATGTTCTGCTTTGCTTTGCAAAACATGTTATTGTTTAAATATCAGTTTAGGCAATGTTGTACATTTTGCAAGTAAAGTTTCTCAAACAAAAGCCTTTGATGTAAAAAAAAAAAGTCAAAAATAACTTTTGTTTGCATTTTTGATACATTTGTCAACCATAAACAGTTACAGATAGACAAAATTAGCTATATTCAATGAACAAAAAAAAAACTTAAAACTAAAACTTTATTTTGAATATTTAAAATATATAAAAAAAAAAAAACAACAACTATTTTTAATAATATTGCTTTCACTGCCAACTTAAAAAAGTGACTTTACCACTGTAAAATCCATGTTAAACAGAGTCTCTTAGCTTACTGCTTTATTTAGGAACTGAGAAAAGCTTCGACTCTGACTAGCTTTTACTTAATACTAAATAAGTTACTTTAATACATTATTTGTCTCCTGTCCTGAGCTAAGGAAATCTTTTCCATATACTCTTGCACTGAGTCGCTTTAGAGTGCCTTTAGTGGGAATCCTTGAAGTGTCTGATGATTTGTTCATGTGAATAATGGATTCGAGCTTCTTACACTGCTTGTGATGAGTGACTTACATTACAAATCTTCCCAGGCTGGGGATGCAGAGCTCACCTTTGTATGAACCCACTCATATTTGGACACTGGGGCTTTTTCTCATGTTACCTCAAAGCGGACTGCATTACAGAAGCTGGCTACTGTGAAGCGCTCCTTATGCTGTAAGTTGAGCTGCCGAAGGGCCAGATGATGTAATGCTGAGCACTCAGCAAAGATCTCTGATGATATCAGCCTCTGCCTAGCCATCAAAATCACCCTCATCATCCTCATCACATCACTCCTCCTTTCTTGCAATACCAGCAAAAAAAAAAAAAAAAAAACTTTTGCAGTATTTGTTGACAACATTTATTGATCAACAAAATCTAAATACTGCCACCAAAAAAAATTGTTTTGGTAAAAATGTCAGATCAGACTGAGCACCACAACACACTTTTAGCCAATCAGTATTAGGGGGCGTGTCCACTCATGATGGGGGAGGAGAGAGAGTGAGCAAGATGGAGATTTGAAAACTGTAGAAAGAAAGATGGCTGAGAGACATTACAAAAGAGAAAAGCTCAGAGGAATATTGCTGGAAAAAAGAAGGGTTATGACCAGGCAAAAGCTTTAGGACCCGTGTTAATATTAAGCCACGCTTCCATCACAGGAACTTTCCCCAGGAACTAAGGTACTTTGTGTATTTCAACTGCAGGGACCAGGGTCTAAATTAAGTTCTGGGTAACAATTTCCTCCTCAGAAAGTCCCTGCTCATGAGGTAGTACATTTTCAAAGTTCAGGAACGTTCAGGGGTGGGACTTGGGTGCTGAGTTCATACAGCATTTTATTTCAACCACCATTTTTAAAAGTCTGTTACGGTGTGTGCAGTAAGAGTTGTTTGCTATTCGAATCAACAATGGAGTTTCAAAAATACAACCGATGGACCGACGATGAGGTTCAGGTTTTATTAAGCTAATATGCAGAGGATGAAATCCAGCGGGAACTGGAAAGTCACCATGCCTAATATACGGTACTTTAGACTGCGATGGAAATGCAGACAGCAACAGGTCTGGAGGGGAAAAAAAAGTTCCTGGGAAAAAAGTTCCTGGGACAAATTGTTCCAGGCAATTTCGGTGGAAGCACAGCTTTAGAAAAGAATATTTAGAACTTTTTCCTTTCAAGTTCACTGAACTGATATATTTTAAGTAATTTGATTTGAGTTTTATGAACTTATTTCTTTTAATTGAGACAAACTTAAGTTTAACTGAAACTGGGCTGAGATTTCTATTTCCCAGCATGCTTTTTTTTTTTTTTTTGGTCGTAAGGGAGAGTAAATGCTAAAATGAAGTGTTATAAGTTCACCATGATTCTTAAGTTTACACTAAAAAAATGTTTACATTGAGGTTACATGAAAATTTTAAGTTAAATTTATGAAATAGTGTACTCAAACTTTTCAAGGTAACAACAATTAAAAATGCCATTTCTGCTTACTTAAACTTCTTAACTTAAAAATTGAGGCAACTGATTTTTTTTTTTTTTTTAAGTTTTTTTTTTTTTTTTTTTAGTTTTCCCAACTTGTTCAGGTTGACAGTGTGAGTAACATTGGTTTTGCTGTGTTTCACAAAAACAGACCTTCCATCTTGTACTGCGTATTTGTGCATTTTGGGGAAGGAGCAATGAAGGGAGGGTTGTGTTTGTTTGGGTTGATTTCAAATATCAACAGTGTTTCTCAGAAATTGCTTACTGCACCTTTAAATCACTAATTATGTCACTTTAATGTTGCTGGGGGCCCTAGAATATTGAAAATAAGGGACCTTGGAGTTACAAAGGATGAGAACCACCATAACAGGGCGAGCGATCTAAAGCTTCATCAGAGGAAGTTGACGTGAATATCAGCTGCAGTGCCACATGTGTTGTGGTAAAGAGACTCACATGTGACTCATTTATCACATCATCTATGTACACTGGCATCAGTCTCTTAGAGGGGAAAGTGGTCATAACCTCACATGAACTTGTGGATACATGTGCACCTGTTTTTAAGGGTTTGTTGGCACTTAATGAAAGGTGGCCCTTACTTCATATCCTTTCAGGGGGCCACAGCTGGGCAGTAAACTTATGCCCTTTTCACTCAGTTGTCAGTTTCGGTGAAATTTCTGAAGTACGGTTTTAGATGATATTTCCAATAGGAAGTGAACCATGCTTAGTGAATGTTAAACTGCCTTTCTAGTCCTCTCCCTGCCCTGTCTTTCCTTTAACGCTCGGAGGGTGCTTGTCAGGAAGACTGCAAGCAGCCACATGAGTCATGCAAACACTTGTTGTGATGTCATGAGCAGTTGAACAGCACCTGTCTCCCAAGAACAAAGTCAGAGGCGGTTCGCTCTTGCTGCCTTATGGGCACGATTTCATCAGCTACATGTTAGGTCACAGAGGAGTCATTTCCAAAAACAGCTTTGGCAGGAGGAGACGCAGTTCCAGCATTCTAACTGTGAAGTAGCATAGTTTAAACAGGGTCAATTATACATATCCCTGTTCGAGTTCCCGTCATAAAGTGACTTTATATGCAGCGAATACCAAGTTCAAAGTGAACACCTTGTATTAATTAAGGAACATTTGGGGTGAATAATATCACAGCACAGTCGATTTTAAAACAGCTGCAATAACAAAAGAACAAAAAATTGCATTAATCATTTTGTATACGTCATTTATCAACACTAAAATATATGATTCACTTAATTTGACTTTAAGATTGCACAGTACAAAATTAAGATTTTCAAGATTAAGATTTAATTAAGATTACAGATTACAATATTTCCAATATTTCCAATTTGTACATTCTAAAGAAAATATGATGGTGTTTGCCTGTGCGAAACTCATCACCATAATGCTAGGGTGTTATGGGTGATTGCAGGTTGTTGTTATGTGGTTGCTAGGGTGTTGGGGCAGTTCACGCAGAATGCAGTTTTCCTGTCCACTGCACTACTTTCCCATTATTTTTCAATTTAAACAGGCTAGACAGATGTGTTTGACCATTGCACTCATGCCTCGCGTCTTTTGTAGCGTCTCGATGATACAAAATTTTAAAAACGCGTCTCTAGATCTTGTTTTTCTTCCTACTGACTAGGGCTGGGTATCAATACATATGTCCTGATTCAATTCGATTCCAATTCAAAAGATCTCGTTTCGATTCTCGATTCAATTCATTGAAATCAATGATTCAATTTTCAATGGCTCTACCACGAAAAAATAAGAATGAATAAAATGTTGTTTTTGTTGTTTTTAACCCATGTATCCTTGTATTATAATAAATAAAGCACCAAAATTTTAGATACCAGTGAAATTGAACAATTCTCAATTCCAATTTCGTAACCACAGCTAAGACTACTAACTAATATAAATTTCAAAGATTATTAAAGACAAATAAACAGTCATTAATAAAAAAAGAAATAATTAAACTATAAGCGATAGCACAAATAAATAAATACAATACAAGAAAGGTACAAATGAAATAAAGTTTTTCAGTAGTTTTCAGGTGCAGAAATTGAATAAAGTAATCAAATGTTAAATAACATCACATATAATCTTCACTGCAGAAATAAAATAAAGGTTAATCCTTATTAAAGTTACAAAAAAGTGATTTCTTTGTCATTTGTAGTTTGATGAACAAACACAAACAACAGGAGGAATATTAGGCTGCTGTCACTTTAAGAGCTGCACGGATCCAATATACTGATACACATGCGTTGTCTTTCTCTACTTTTTACGTTCACTTAAGCCACAACCAACTATGTTTTCTAAGATACTCACCAATGCGTGCATTTTGATATAAATGTGCGTGAATTTGTCCATTAAAGGTGCCCTAGAATCAAAAATGTAATTTACCTTGGCATAGTTGAATAACAAGAGTTCAGTACATGGAAAAGACATACATTGAGTTTCAAACTCCATTGCTTCCTCCTCCTTATGTAAATCTCATTTGTTTAAAAGACCTCCGAAAAACAGGCGAATCTCAACATAATACCGACTGTTACGTAACAGTCGGGATCATTAATATGTACGCCCCCAATATTTGCATATGCCAGCCCATGTTCAAGGCATTAAACAAGGGCAGCCAGTATTAACGTCTGGATCTGTGCACAGCTGAATCATCAGACTAGGTAAGCAAGCAAGAACAATAGCGAAAAATGGTAGATGGAGCGATAATAACTGACATGATCCATGATTACATGATATTTTTAGTGACATTTGTGAATTGTCTTTTTAAATGTTTCATTAGCATGTTGCTAACGTACTGTTAAATGTGGTTAAAGTTACCATTGTTTATTACTGTATTCACGGAGTCAAGAACCGTCGTTTAGCCATGGAGCACATGAAACTCATTCAGAATCAAATGTAAACATCCAAATAAATACAATACTTACATAATCCGACGCAAGCATGCAGTATGCATGACAAACATCTTGTAAAGATCCATTTTAGGGTTGTATTAGCTGTGTGAACTTTGTAAATGCACTGTATTATAGTCGAGAGCTCGGGGGGCAGGGAGTGCGCGATTTAAAGGGGCTGCAGCCTGAATCGGTGCATAGTTAATGATGCCCCAAAATAGGCAGTTAAAAAAAATGAATTAAAAAAAATCTATGGGGTATTTTGAGCTGAAGCTTCACAGACACATTCAGGAGACACCTTAGACTTGTATTACATCTTGTAAAAACTGGTTCTAGTGCACCTTTAAATGTGGCTCTAAGAGACTATCAAAGCAAAAAAAAAAAAAAAAACTGATAGCCTACCAGACTACCAGAGAAAAATAGCACACCTTTCCTCAAGAGTTCACACAATTTGAGGTATCATTCCTGTCTGTATGTGTAAAATAGTGTAATACAAGGGATTTATTCAAAGTATGAGTGATACTAACAGCCAATCCTAGCAAGCAGCACTAATTAGCATGAATGAGCCGTTTCATGAAATGCATTTCTGTTTCCATCAGTCTTTAGGTTTAAGTTCCTATTAGGTAAAGCCACAGACTGAGAGAGCAGTGTATCTCTGCAGAGCGCTTTGGTGATATTAAATCAAGAGTCATTTCAATATAATAGCTGCACTCTGTAATACCCACAGCAGTGGAATAACTCTGATTTAATCTGGCCTCCAATCAATATTATCTGTCGGCAAAGATTGATGATCATAAGGTAGGACTATTAACTGAGGGGAAAGTGTCCAAAACTGGATCCCACTGGCTGTTACATACTCAAAGTAATAATGTGAAAAGGAATCATTTGTCAGCCAATTCTCAAATAGGTTGAAACAGCGGGACTGCATTTTGGAAATTAATATGTGAATGAATTTTGCATTGATTTCTATTGTGAGGGAAAATGAGAAACAAGCTTGAAGGTGTGCGAAACGTGCAGACGGCCCTTCATTGACGTTTCATTTGAAACCCAGAAAGTCTCGCTCAAGCTGAAAGAGGCGTCTTGTGTATCTACATCCCCTAGTGAGTAAAGGTCACCGTGTTGAACCTTTCAGACTTTCAGTGCAGATCATTTCAAATTGTCCTCCATCACGTTATTACAGATCTTAATTGACTGTCAATATGCTGTTGCTGAGTCGACGAAAATAGCATTTTAATATAATCAATGCAATACATCTGACTGCTTTCTAATATCTCTCTTCTATATTAAAATAAGGTCTGTCAATTGATTAAAAAATGTAATCAAATTAATTACGATACAATGAGTAAATTGCATATATAGTAAAATCAAATTATGATTAAAAGATCATTATATATACATCTGTGGGTCAATGACGTGACTGGTCACAAAGATATGACGTCCAAAGTATGTAAGGTAGTACAACTAGATCTTTTAATTATATTTTGCTACATATAAAGGTATTTTAAAGATTCTGAAGAGTTAAAAGGTCATTTGGTTTAACCGTCCAAAGGCCAATACAGCCATTTTATTTGGGATCAAAATATCTTAAAATGTAATAAATGTATATTCTGTGTTTTTTATTCTAGCATGATTTTATAACATCATATATAAACAGTGCAAAATTGTATTAAAATGATCTGTCAAAGTCATTGCTTTATGAGAAAGAATGTCCAGAAAAATTAATTCCATTGATGTCATTCGGAGTAACCTATATAAAGGGACCATTTTGGATCAAGTCATGTGGTCAATATAATGTGACAGGATGTGACATCATTCAGACACCTGCAAAGGACCACATGGTCGTAAAGCAAAGTAATGAACTCTCTTAACTATTTGAAAAATAGTTTTCACTATTTTATTATGTTTTCACTCGCTCATACGCATGTACTGAAACATCAGGTCATTCGGTACAACCGCTATAAAACATGGAAAATGTTGTAATATTTTAAAAACTTGTAGTAAATCTAAAATGTTTGGTTGTCCTTTTGCTAGCTAGCTAGATATCAGCCTGTTAGCATTGTTTGACAATATTGTCATAGAGTAAAACCGAAATTTTGGTTAAACTGAATGACTTTTTTTGCCAACAAATTTTGTCCATTTTGTAAAAATTACAAAGGCAGTGCAAATTGATTATAAAAACCATATAATCTCATTGTTAACACTAAATAAAACTGATTTATTGATAATTATATCTCCATTATGTTTTTTTATACTTTTAAAAACATTATTCACCAATGACACATATATATACACACATGTGTATATATAAAATCAATGTTTTAGAATTATTAAAGTTTTTTTTTTTTTTTTTTGCAATTTATTTTATTTATTTTTATTTCACAAGATGCAACATACAGTATTTCCATACTAGTCACCAAAATTCCATCACTGTCGCACAGTTCACCACACTATTTTTTTTTAAATAATTAACTGTACTAAAATAACATTAATTTGACAGCCCCAATTAAATGCTTCAGTCGTTTGAAAAAAAAGGGGAAAAAAGACCAAAAAAACAAACAGTAACAGTAACCGACAGTCTGTCCCCAAAGAGCCTGCTTAAGAAGGGTAATACAACATTAATGTGTTGTGACAATATTTGAGAAAAGCTGGGTGTGGCTCCTGAGTTTCCAAAGGGAGAAAAAACTACTTTAATACAGAAAACTGACCCATATGCTCTGACATGGATTCACTTAAAAACACACACTGACTCAAACTCCCCAAAATTAGATTTCGGACTTTAAATAATTCTAATGAGCATGAAAAAGACTCAATGTGTCATATTTAGTTGGAAAGTTCAGTGCATTTTGGTACAAAATCAGCGTACTGACTGACATCATCTGCACTGCATGGGCTGAATCCAAGTTCCCCATGCGCACCACTGACTGAACTTCACCACACAGCAGCAAGTGTGCCACACATGTTGACTGCTATGTGTGACGTTCTCACCCTCACACCCACAGCGGTCCAATGCCAAATGACATTTGCTGCCGTGAAGGTACGTGATGGTCGAGGATGACAGGCCTCTGGCCTCTTTCTGAGCTCACAGACATGCTGTGAAAATGATGATCGATGGCATGTTGAAAGGGCTCCAAGTGCAGTAAAAACTTGCCCAAAGAGCACCACCTGCTGACAGCTTATGTGATTCATTCTCTATCCTGACATCCTATGGAGCACATGCATGCGTGTATAAAAGAGAGGCAACAGATAAATACATGTCTGTGTGCACATTTGTCTTGACTTACTCCATGGGGATCTTGTGTAAACATTTGGACTGTGTTTTTACACTGAGGCATGCATTCTTCTGTAGGCATGTTGTGAAATCAAAATCTGCATACGCACAATTTATACATTATATTGTATGTATGACGAAGAGGAGTCTAGTCAGTCATTCTTTTATAAAGTCAGTCATTTATAATATAATATAATATAATATAATATAATATAATATAATATAATATAATATAATATAATATAATATAATATAATATAATATAATATAATATAATATAATATAATATAATATAATATAAATATATATATATATATATATATATATATATATATATATATATATATATACATACATACATACATACATACATACATACATACATACATACACACACACACACTTTAATTAAATGTATACATTTTATTAGGCTAAGTGAACGTGTTTTATATTTTGTAATTTTCTACAATTTTTTAAATTTTGGTAACACTTTATTTTACAGTGTCATTGTTACATGCACGTTACATGCACTTACTGTAGTAATACTATAAATTATGCATAATTGCATGCAATTAACCTTAAGCCACACCCTCATCCTAATCCTAACCCTATAGTAAGTACATATAGTTAATTATTACTCAGTACTTAAATGTATAATTTCACTGTAACACTGACACCTTAAAATAAAGTGTAACCAAAATGTCTGTTGCCTATAACGTTGTTACATGTACTTACTAAATTACTACCCCAGTAAGTGTTCATTAATATCATAATTTCATTATTATTACCAAGAAAGTGTAACCATGCATTTTTGGGGGGGCTCCATTTTAATGGATAAATTAAATTTTAGTAAGCAAAAAGCTTACAATTTATACAATTTAACATCAATTTATTAAAAGTTTAACAAAAATTAAATTTTTAGGGCCCTATGATTTTTTATTGTTTTTTGTTTTTGTTTTCTCAAATTCAGTTTTATTTTTACCAAATTCTGTGTTTTCTGTTTTTAAGTTTTCTGGATTTCATTTTAATGGTTAAATTCTGTTTTCCGTTCAAATTCTGTGTTGTGTATTTACATTTTTCTGGATTTTTCTACATCAAATGAAATTAATTTATCTTTTAATCATATGAAATTAAACTTTTTTTTTTGTCAAACATAGTGCAGCATAACAGAGATTTACTGTTAATATTAAAACATGGGAAGAAAAATGTGATTATTCTTAAATACTAAAGTTAAAATAAAATGTATTATTATTAGTGCTAGTATTATCATTGCATTTAAATGTAGTTACATTCTACTGTGCAATATTTATTTCTATCATAATTTCTTCAAGTTAAACCAAACTTTTATTTTGATGGGTTGCATGAAGACCTTTGAGTTTCTGTGTGTTTATGACATGACAATGTTTTTTTCTCAAATGAGACTGCAAAATGCTCATAAAGTGACTCTCAAAGCAGTTCATACATTCATGTCCTCTAAAAAAAAAACACAACGAGCGTCAAGTAAAATGAAACTGCGCGTGTGCGCCATTCATTCACACAGAGACATGCATAACATGCAGGATTCATGTTTAAATATTTTTGCGGTTTAATACTTACAGACAAGTCTATTTCACGATTTGATTTGTACTCAGCGACTTTTTATTTATCAAAAATTTGTCAAGTTTAGTGACGTTCCACATTATGCCGTAAATTCCACTTTTATGATTGAATTTCGTGATTCCGTTGGCATTTTCCGCATAGCGGAAACCAAACGGCCCCGTTTCTGGGGTTTGATGAACTATCATCATTTCAATAACAGTAAAACTTTAATAGCTCAACTTAAAGATAATGCATTTCACTACTATGCCTTACAAAACAGCAGGCTTAAGAAAAAAAGAAACACTCCCGTAAGCGAGAGCAAACAGTATTCTAAATTATTTGTCTAAATCCTCCATCAGAGAGAGCGCTCTCCATGTGCTTTCTTGTTAGCGGTGTCCTGATTTAAACCACATTTTTTGCCACTCAGCCTTACAGATGCTAAAGGAGAGGAGAACATGAAGGCTTAACGGTAAGAATCTGCATGTCAGATGACTACATCTGGCCACTTATAATAACGAGCTGTTTATGGTCAGACAGCGTGCTCAAGAACGTCTACCCAGTCGAACTGGAACCTCTCATAGTTTCAAGCTTCCGGTCCAAGTATGACCGGTTTGAGATTGCAGTTACTGAAGTCCTAAAGCAAATTCATTGCAATGCAAAGCACTGTTGCTTACCACTTCGGCTATGATGAACTCTGCGGTGGGTAGCCAGTGGATGTCTCGGGACAAGCCTCTAAGTGAATCTCACTGGGGACCAAAATTACATATTTCCAAGATAAGACTTCAGGGTCAAGATCAAAGTCAAGGTCCTGTCAAATCTCATCACACTCAGACGGGCAAAGCAGCCTTAATTGTCGATACAGCACGAGGGTATTGACACCCATGACTCCCCCGCTGGACGGTTCAGACACCTCTCTTTTCACCTTGTCATTTAGGACAGGAGCTATCTCTGAAAGCGGCCCAGCATGCCAATATTAAAAAGGTTGCAATTTATGAAAGGCCAGGGTCAGAAAAGGACTGATCAATGTGCCGTATTCACTTCATATCCTGAGATATCCCTGCTGTGGGCCTGACCCTCCTGCCGACACTGTTCTTTTTGGCCCACTACTGATCTTACAGACGGATCGATACGCACCGTGGTGGTCCGACATGGAGGAGAATACCTCATCCGGTGTGGAGATAAGAACTTGCGCGTTACGAATGTAGCACAAAAGATTCAGAAAACTATTTACCTTCTAGAAAAGGCAGTAAAATGTTCCTGTCAGTTACAATAGAAACTGTTTGTCCATGAATAATACATGTACTGTATAAGAACACAGAGTCTAAGCAAACAAAGCATCAGTTTACTGAAGATACAGTTGATTTTTTTTTCAGTTTAACGTCAAAACTTGTAGGCCTACACAGCTCATTATTCAACATTTGAATAAACAACAACGTATTGCACCTTATATACTCTATGGGCTTGAAAAAGCAGATAAAAATCAGCTGGAAAAAAAAAAAAAAACAAGCAGTATCTTTTGCATTATAGATGTTTCCCAGATTGCCCCGAAAAAACAAATGCAAAAAGGCTGTGTACATTATAGGAATTTCTGGTGCTACCACCTGACACTAAGCATCGGCTCCACGGCAGACGGGCGCTGTAGTTATCGTCGCTGTCTTTATCAGACACAGGCCAAACTGTGACAGCAACACAAAAATAATCTTTGAAAATGGCGGTGAAGCACTCCAGGGCCTGATGAATAAATAACCTGTGCTCCCGACGCCGGCAGCTGTTCTGTTGTATATGTTGAGGCAGCAAAAGGAGGGAAAATAAATACATTAAGGAAATGCTGAGAGACACACACCCCATCGCTCCTCACGCATTTCCCTACGCTCCAAACGCTGAAGGACAAAGCATGCTGTGTGTAGAATGCACTTTTTGAGGCAACGGCATAAAGGATATATACGTACTGATCGTTTCAGCAGCACTCAGCCCCTCTATGGTTTGTGTAGATCAGAACCAGCTGTCATATTATTGCTAGTTCAGGGAAATCAAACAGTTGTTATGAGGCAACCATTAAAGGATTAGTTCACTTCAGAACTAAAATTTCATGATAATTTACTCACCCCCATGTCATCCAAGATGTTTATGTCTTTCTTTCTTCAGTTGAAAAGAAATTGAGGAAAACATTCCAGGATTTTTCTCCATATAGTGAACTTCAACAGTTCCTTCAACTTCCACCTTATATATATATAATCTTTTTAACCACAAATGCTCGTC
Source organism: Chanodichthys erythropterus (assembly GCF_024489055.1). NCBI lineage: Eukaryota > Metazoa > Chordata > Actinopteri > Cypriniformes > Xenocyprididae > Chanodichthys > Chanodichthys erythropterus. The sequence goes on from NC_090238.1 coordinate 34,128,514, forward strand.
ACAAAAAGCTCTGTGATGCACCACGCATTACGTCATCACGTTGGAAAGGTCACACATGACGTAGGCGGAAATGCCGAGCAACGGTTTACAAAGCGAAGGAGCAAAGACACTTTTTACAAAAACAGACGATTTTGAAGTTGGAGGAGAAAATGAGATGAAGTTTTTCGCCCTACCGTGTTATTTCCACCTATGTCACGTGTGACCTTTCCATCATGATTACGTAATGCATGGTGCATCGCAGAGCAGTGCAAGACGAGCATTTGTGGTTAAAAAGCACATATATATATTTTTTTTTTTTAGAAAATGACCCTTATTCCTCGTCTGGGATCATGTAGAGCTCTTTGGAGCTGCACTGAAACTTGTAAAACTGTAACTTGAAGAGAAAAATCCTGGAATGTTTTCCTCAAAAACCTTAATTTCTTTCTGACTGAAGAAAGAAAGCCATATACAGCTTGGATGAAATGGGGGTGAGTAAATTATCAGGAAATTTGAATTCTGAAATGAATTAACGCTTTAACAGATATGTTCTGAAAACAGGTCAGAAAGAAGTGATTATGGTATTTCTGGATATTGTCTGTTACAGCAATATATTATGGCACGTGTTCCTGTTCTGAAAGTAGTACTAAATAAGTTTAATATTTGTTTTGAGTATTTTTAAAATCAACAGGTTTTTCCACATTTTTTTTTTTTTTTTTTAAATGCAAGAAATTAGACAAAATAGCCTCTTTAAATGCTAATCGATAAGTTAAAACAAGAATACAGAACAAAACAATCCTTCTCACATTTGAGATTAGAGTGGTCCAAATAACTCCAGATAATAATAATGTCCAATGAACTAATAAGTAGAGGCGCTTTCTGAGAAACGCTGTTGATATTTGAAATCATCAAAACAAACACACCCCTACCCAAACAGATCACACCCCTATCTTGATAGCTCCGCCCCCAAACTCATGAATATGTTATGCATCATTGGCACCTCCCCCCTAATGAGTTTATACACCCCCTACTGCTGATTGGCTGCATATGTGTTTTGGTGGTCAGTCCGATCCACTTTCATCAGCATTTCATCAGCAGAAATTACTTTACCTTTAACTGTAACTGTACCTTTAATATTGAGTGACACACACGTAACACAATACTGAGTGTGAAAATGCCAATTAAAAATAGTTCCAAACAACAATCAATAGATGGATGAATATGAGTTAGTATTGTTCCTCACTGAATGAATCACTGTTTTAAACAAATCAGCTGAGTGAATAATTCAACGACTCACAAATATATGAACAATACACAATATACAGTCACTTGTTTAGTTCCAGAATGAACAAAAGGGTTGACATAATGATTCAATTAGTAACTCATACAGTGTTATTTGTTGCCATCTACTAGTCACTGAAAAACCACCACTACTAATGCACAGACTGAGACTACAGACTACATTGTACCTCTGTTGTCTAAAATGGACCATGGGCTCTACCTCTGCTCTACTTTGTTTCTTAATCTTCTGTTCCTCATTTTTAATTCACTTTGGATAAAGAGTCTGGTAAATGAATAAACGTAAATGCAAAGATCTAGTCATAACCCTGCTTTCTTCAAACTGCATGAATTATTCTTTGGATTTTTGGAATACAAGGAATATTTTACAAAGTTCCATATAATGCACAGTATATGATGCTGAAAACACCACCGAGTGAATAATGATGTATAAACCTGGTATCTGATGCTAAACCCAATCCAATATTTGTTGGCTTTAATTGCAGTCGAATATGGAGCACAGGCTTCAAGCCAACAATTGATAGTAGCCATTAGCAAATGATTAGGTCGACAGTGATAAACTATATTTCATCGATTTGTCCCAACTACATTTCCGACTTCTGCTAAAGGGAAGGAATAAATTCACCCCGGCATCTGTAATGCATGACTTTATATTCATAATTTCCACGAGAGGAGCCTCGGGCTCTAGAGCTCTCTGTCATGTCTGGATGGAGCTGGCAGCTTGTCAATGTCTTACATTCTCATGCGCAATGGTTTGTGCCAAATCTTAAATGACTGTTTTTCATTCAAATAAGGGTCTGAGGATTTGAAATAAGGGAGCGAGAAAGAGAGAGAGTATGGTGAAGTAAGACTTTCTTAGTTATAGGTGCCAAGGCAGGGATAATTTCTGCATTTCAAATAGCATAATAAAAGACAACAGATCTATTCTGCCCATTTATCTGTAAATATGTGTTCACCCTAATTCATATATATATATATATATAAAATAAATTGGAGCACAATTTAGTTGCTTTCGCAGTCCCAAGTAAACACACGTGTCATCATGGACTGCTCGCTTCAAGTACTTTTACCTCTGTGGACCATTGTCTGAGTTTTTAATGTATGTTTTGAGTTTTCACACATAAAAATGAGGCTATGTGTACCTGGGTGTTGAGATCACCCAGGTGTACACTCAAAATACATCTTTCTGGGAATTTATATATATATATATATATATATATATATATATACAGAGGTAAAAGTAGCAGTCCATGATGACACGTGTGTTTACTTGGGACTGCGAAAGCAACTAAATTACGCTCCACACACAACATATGGAACCTGATCAACCAGACAGGACCTTTGAGGTCAGAATCTCAAGCCTAATTCTGAAGCTTGCAGTGTTGCACTCTGACCTTTGGCATTCCTGTCAAACTGGATGGGCTTATGTTCAAAGATTGGCTTTGCGGTACAACAACTGGACAAAAGGTGCTCTGTTGCTGTAAAATCCAAGGAATGTTCAAGGAAAAACAACACAAAATCCTTAAAAACATGATAATATCACAATTTAGATCTGTTTAAATAACAGGAAGACCATTGGAACATCTGAACTATGTTTTTAATCGTGTGCAGTCTTTTTAGTAGAAAGCTCACCTTGTTAAGGGAAGGCAATTAAAGGGATAGTTCACCCAAGAATGAAAATTCAGTCAGTAATTACTCACCCTCATGTCGTTCCACACCTGTAAGACCTTCATTCATCTTCAGAACACAAATTAAGATATTTTTGATAAAATCCGATGGCTCAGTGAGGCCTCCTCTGACAGCAAGACAGTTAACACTTTCAATGCCCAGAAAGGTACAAGACATATTTAAAACAGTTCATGTGACTACAGTGGTTCCACCTTAATGTTATGAAGCGACGAGAATATTTTTTTGTGCAACAAAAAAAAAAAACTAAACGACTTTACTCAACAATATCTAGTGATGGGCGATTTCAAAACACTGCTTCATGAAGCTTTATGAATCTTTTGTTTCGAATCATTGGTTTGGAGCGCGATTCAAACTTTCAAAGTCACGCACCCCAGTGGTGAACCATTGAAATTTTGAAACACTTATGAAGCAATTCATGAAGCAGTGTTTTGAAATCGCCATCACTTTTTTTTTTTTTTTTTTGGGTGCACAAAAAGTATTCTCGTCACTTCATAACATTAAGGTTGAACCACTGTAGTCAAATGAACCGTTTTAAATATATCTTTAGTTTCTTTCTGGGCATCTGAAAGTGTTAATTGTCTTGCTGTCAATGCAGGCCTCACTGAGCCATCGGATTTTATCAAAAATATCTTAATTTGTGTTCTGAAGATGAACGAAGGTCTTATGGGTGTGGAACGGCATGAGGGTGAGTAATTAATGACAGAATTTTCATTTTTGGGTGAACTAACCCTTTAAATGTAACATTTGACTCAATGAGAAAACGTAACTATTTTACATAGCGATTTAGTATGAATTTGTACCATGTGATTCAGACTTAGTTCACCCAAAGATGAAAATTCTGTCATCATTTACTTACCCTCAAGTTGTTCCACACCTACATGAAGTTCTTTCTTCTGTTGAACACAAAAGAAGATTTTTTTTTAAGAATGTCAGTAACCAAACAGTTGCTGGTCCCCATTGACTTCCATAGTATAGAATAAAAAAATAAAGTCATTGGGGACCAGAAACTCTTTGGTTACCGACACTCTTCAAAATATCTTCTTTTGTGTTCAACAGAAGAAAGAACTTCATGTAGGTTTGGAACAACTTGAGGGTAAGTAAATGATGACAGAATTTTCATTTTTGGGTGAACTATCCCTTTAAAATGCTCCCTCTATAGGCAGCTCACGAGGTTTCTGAGCAGGCTTATGCAACAGCACAATCAATTTCTTGTATATTTAACATACCATATATACAAACTGACAGCCCTTCCGAGCCAAACATGCTTGCAAGACTAATACTTTGGTTGCATCATGTGCAAATTATTCATACATCTACAGATCATGGTTGCACAGATATGTAGGCCACATTTACATCAACCGTGAGGGTTTCATTATGATTTTTACAGTCAAACTGTAAACAAAGACCAAGAAGTGCAGTGCATAATTTGCAAAGTGATGTCAACTGACAGTCACATGGACCTATAGCAAGCTGCATATGTACAGTAGACAGCATTTTAATGTAGGCAGTAAAATTGAGATGACTTCTTTTGTGAAATCTACAAATGTCATCAAATGTAGTCTATTCTTAAATGAGAAGGCAATATCAGAATGCATTGCAATGGAAGAAACAAGAGAAATGTAGAAAGTATTTCAGTTCAGTGTAAAGACTATCCAATATATATATATATATTTTTTTTTAATATTTATTGAGTATAGTGTTGACAACATGCCAAACTATCCACTAGATCTTGGATTTGCTCCAGTTCATATATAAGAGCATCAGAGGTCAGGTGATGTTGGGTGTTGGGGTCTGGCTCACACTCTGTTCCAAATCATCCCAAAAGTGTTCAATGGGATTCTGCTTTGGCTTTTGTGCAGGCCAGTCAAGTTGTTCCACATTAGACTCAGTAAATCATTTCTTAATGGACCCTGCTTTGTGCACAGGGAGACCCTGTCATGCTAAAATAGATAAGGCACTGCAAAATGTTGGAACAACGTTGAAAGCATACAATTATCTAGAAAATCACTGTATACAACAGAATTGTCTTCACTAGAAATACAGGAATAGCCAAAACTGTTCACATGCTTCTGACTAGTGTATCTCATTGATTTAGAGCAAAGAAAACAGTGTAGTGAAATAGTGTGAAAATAAAGAGACTTGAGCGATATACAATGATATACAACTGATTTATTCACACATTAGTTCACTTCAGAATTAAAATTTCCTGATAATTTACGCACCCTTGTGTTATCCAAGATGTCTTTCTTTCTTTTCGTTCAGTCGAAAAGAAATTAAGGTTTTTGAGGAAAGCATTCCAGGATTTAGTTTACCAATGGGTTGAAGGTCCAGATTGCAGTTTCAGTGCAGCTTCAAAGAGCTCTACATGATCCCAGACGAGGAATAAGAGTCTTATCTAGAGAAACGATCAGTCATTTTCTGGAAAAAAATAAAAATTGATATACTTTTTAATTTCAAATGCTTTTCTTGCACTGCTCTGCGACGTGCTACACATTACGTAATCGCGTTGGAAAGGTCATGCGTGATGTTGGTGGAAGTACCGATCCAGAGTTTACAAAGCGAATGTGCAAAGACCGGCCTTTACATAAAAAGGTAAAACAACGATGTCGGATGATTTTGAAGTTGGAGGAGAAAATGAGATCGAGTTTTTCGCCCTACCACGGTACTTCCACCTACGTCATGCGTGACCTTTCCAACGTGATTACGCAATGCGTGGACCATCACAGAGCAGTGCAAGATGAGCATTTATGATTAAAATGTATATACATTTTAATTTTTTTTAGAAAATGAACGATCGTTTCACTAGATTAGACCCTTATTCCTCGTCTGGGATCATGTAGAGCTCTTTGAAGCTGCACTGAAACCGCCATTTGGACCTTCAACCCTATTGAAGTCCACTATAAGGAGAAAAATCCTGGAATGTTTTCCTCAAAAACCTTCATTTCTTTTCGACTGAAGAAAGAAAGACAAACAAACATCTTGGATGACATGGGAGTGAGTAAATTATCAGGAAATTTTAATTCTGAATTAAAATAACCCTTTAAGTATTCATTTTATGAACAATTTTTGAAACAATGCCAAAAATTAAAGGGATAGTTCACCTAAAAATAAAAATTCTCATCATTTATTCACCCTCATGTTGTTCCAACCTATAAAGACTTTTGAATGGATTTCTTTAAACCACTTTATATCTTTAACCTACTTTTCATTACAACATTTACTTCCCGTTTTTTTTTTTTTTTTTCATATCTCATAACACTTCACTATATGAGGCCAGAGGCAAGTAAACAAAGCATACGGCCTGAAGTATCTATTGCTTCACTGAAAAGTAGCAAAAAAAGTGATGAAATCACTACTTTCCCTGTCAAATTCAACTAAAGTAAATCCTGACGCAGTTACAAAGCATTCCATATTTATTTAAACTCTAAAGGGTGAACATCACTGCTGAAGTCAGAGTCTCTCAGGAAGATATTTTACTGGAGTTTTGGGTTTCTGAATATGTTGCACTTCCACTGCCTGTAGCAGGCAGGTTCTGCTGTCCACATTAAACCATTGTTTATTTCCCATCGGGCCTCTGGACCTTCCTTTGGAATATATTAAAAATTGATCAAACACGTAGCTCTACACATCAAATTCTGACGTTGCAATTCTGAACATCTCTCCCATGGAAAAGTTTCTCTTCCTTCATATAACAACACATCAATATTAATTTGGGGTCACTTCCTTATAAAAACAGTCCAATGTCATGATGCATCCAAATTTGAGAGGGATACTTGGGAAAACAACAAAACACCAATTGGCAGTCAGAACAGTCAGTAAACATATTGTATGATTTATGTGAGCTGACAAAGGGATATTTGTTACCATACAAACAAAAGTGAACAAGCTTGACTATTGATATCAGATGTTGTTCAGACACCACCTAGTTTAGAAAATAAATAAGGTTGAATTATCAAGCCCTATCCATTATAAAATAACCTTTAAAAGGACTTCAGCCTCATATAATATACACTTTCTTGGGGGGAAAAAAGTGCAGAGTTGCTGATGCACAGAAAACAGGAAGGTAAGGGAGGGAGAGAGAGAGAGAGAGGGACAGATCCGTCACCTCATTATTTTTTCAGACTGGAAGAGGAAGGTTATAAGACAATAGTTTTACTATTCACCACACTGACAGGGAGGGGCAATCGAAACAAGTCGGAAGCACAACTCCTGCTTAAAGCGGGGTTTAGGTTGATCGGTACGGCGGCTCCTGAGGGGGGAAGGTGGATGGGAGAGAAGGAGAAGCCGAGCCGCCAACAGGATGTTGTGAGTGGAGGAGCCCCACTGAGCTCAGAGACAGCAGCTGTCAATCAAATGCTCATTAGACTCAGAGAAGGCAGCACAGGGGCACTCACATAACAAATAAGAGCAAGACAGGCCACTGCCAGAGCCAGCCTGAGTGATGTGTGTGTGAATCAACATGACACGCATTCACAATCTCAAGCACAGTTCATTTCACTCCCAGTCGCAGACCACCAAAATGCATGTGATTTTTTTTCGCCCCCTGCATTTAATTTGAAATAGAGATGAATAGATGATGAGAAAACCAGCTCTCTCAGTAGTGTTTTGATGTCAGGCCTGAGAAACATGCTCCGATACTGCTGATAACAATGCATTTACACTAATACACCTAAAAGTCAATGTGAAATCCAACCTAACAAAATGTAATTACTTAATCTACCTCTAAATGACTTTCCTTTCCAGCTCATGTCATCAGGAACTCTTATTTTTTAGCCCCTCCCCCCAAACCACCTGTAATATACAGACCACTATTCATTATCCTATCAATTCCCGATGAATAAAATCAAGTCCCACCCTACAATTCTTCTCATTTCACTCTGTAATATACAGTATCTCATTGGGGAAATGCAATGTGTTAATGTGTTTTCACGTTGGCGTGAAGTGCTTTTTATATCTAGCCAATCATGTAACACTATAGCACACAGAGGAACATTTGAATATAAATGAATGTGAAAACAAACCTATATATTTGTTTTCAACTGATTTCTGGCTACTTTGGTTCTTCAAACAAATTTGCGGTTTTGATTAAAATATCTGGATTAAAGGGATAGTTCACCCAAAAATGAAAATTCTATCATCACTTACTCACCCTCATGTTGTTCCAAACCTGTTAGAGTTTCTTTCATCTGTTGATCACAAAAGAAGATATTTTGATTCTTGTGTTCATTGGAAAGGGCAGATATATTGAAACTTGAAAGTACGATCAGCAACGCAGCAATTGGCTGGTGGCAAGACAGCAACGTAATGACATCATATTAAAAAAAGAACATCACACACCTGACGAAAAACTTGACGAATTTCTGGACCTTTATATGGAAACAGCCAAGAGACCAAAACGACAGAAAAGCTATAATAGATAAAAGAAATGTGTAGCTTACTGTTTGTTACATGATTCACAATTATTACAATTTATAGCATCTGTACAGGTTTTACATTTTTATTTCAATGTTGTAATTAGCAATTAATTTAATTTTACCTGTAATGCGGATTTGTTATGTATGGAAGCTTGTTTCCGCCATGGAATAAAAAAAATAAAAAAAAACGATATTTGCGGATAACTGACATTTCTCAGAATTGTGAGATTACATGCAAGTTATAATGTCCAATTTCTGAGGCTTTTTTTTTCTCAGAATTGCACGTTTCTCACAATTCTGACTTGATAATTCACAATTTCGTGTTATAAAGTCAGAATTGCAAGATATGATATCACAATTCTGAGGAAGAAAGTCAGAATTGTGTGATAAAAATCGCAATTGCGTGTTAAAAAGTAAAAATTGTGAAATATAAACTCACAATTCAGAAAAATAACTCATAATTATGACTTTATAACAGTTGTGAGTTTAAAATTATGCAATTCTGAGAAAAAAAGTGAGAATTGTGAGATAAAAAAAATTGCACTTACTTTTTTTATTATTATTATTCAGTGGCCGAAACAAGCTTCCATAGTTACGTGACAACATTGTTTAATAAGCTTTGCTAAATTTAATAAGTTTCTTAAGGATCAAGAACATTTTTCTAATGACGCTAGCAGACAGCATCTCCTGCGCTGCATCATGTCGCTTCCATAATAGCGGTCACCATTTTAATTAATTAATTAAATTAATTAATTAGGTAATTATTCCCTCAAAAATAGTTCTCTCAATGTGTAAAGCTGGCTGCGTCTATATTATGATAGACTACACATTATTATTTTCCAATTCATTTTTAAATTTATTATTGAGTTTACCGACCTGTTGCTATGACAGCAACTCTGGGATGAGCTTCAAAGAACCTAACAATCCTGGATGATGTCAAATCGCACAGTAAAATCCAGATAACTGAATATTCCACGTACGAAGACCACAGGTCCACATGAATACTTAGCTGGCACACTATGCAGGCTATTAAAACAACGCAGCAGCATCTCGCTCATGCTGTTTGGCTTTAATCAGGGGCAATTCATGCATGGAAAAATGTATTCCCACCTGTCTGTGAAGAGTAATGTGCATTTAAGCAGGGTCCTGCTCAACCATCGCTCGGAAAACACTAACCGGTGACCAATCGTTTGCCACTTAACCTGCCCACTTGTTGTTTGTTTTCATTAAGAGGCAACTGTTTATCATACATAATTCATTGCTTAATGAAAGGGGTTTCATTAATTCATCATGGTTGGATATGTGTTATTCAATTATTATTTATGCATCTTTAAGTGGGATATATAAATACATACAGGCTTGGAAAGGCAAAAAGGTATTTCGTTGCACATGACTGGTTTCTTAATCACAGCGATGATGAGTGGCTAACCGCTGGAATCTGAGGCGTAAACAAATGCGAATGCTAATCTCAAGGCAGCGCTCTCACACGCGGAGGCCTCTCGCTTTCATTTAATTATTCACCTCTGCGTTTATGTGTTCATTAATTTAAGGCCAATTCTGAATGCCTGCTTAATGCCATCTTACGAGTGTAAGCCACAATTATGAAACGTGTAATTGAAAACTGTTGTTTTCACATGTAATTATATCACGAAACGCAACTCTTTGTAGTTATGAGAATTATATTTTATGTTACACTTGTTAGGCTGCATTAAATGCATAGTTGGATTAGTAGTAGAAAGGTTCATTACAGTGTATAGTGTGGAATACCATATCTTAATTATGAATACCAGGTTTTTAATACTTGATTAGGTATATCACTCTATATAATATATATATATATATATATTAGATATACATACACTCTAAAAAAATTCTGGGTTATTTAGAGAGTAGTTATAATTTTAATAAATGCAATTTCTGTAATTTCTGTTACCATGGTGACACCATTTAAATACTGTTTGCTTGTTTTTATTACAATAATTTGGTAAATATTGTGATGATGATAACAAAACATACACTCTAAAAAAAAAAAAAATGCTGTGTTGAAAATGGGCAAATCCAGCAATTGGATTGTTCTGACTCAGCGGTTGGGTTAAATGTTTGCCCAATATGCTGGGCAGTTTTATTTAACCCAACTATTGTTTAAAGGGGACTTATAATGCCCCTTTTACAAGATGTAATATAAGTCTCTGGTGTCCCCAGAATGTGTCTGTAAAGTTTCAGCTCAAAATACCCCACAGATCATTTATTATAGGTTGACAAATTTCCCCCTTTTTGGGTGTGAGCAAAAACATGCCATTTTTGTGTGTGTCCCTTTAAATGCAAATGAGCTGCTGCTTCCGGCCCCCTTTCCAGAAGAGTACGGAGCTTTAACAGCTCAACAACAACAAAGCTGAAGAATCTCACGCAGCCAAAATGAGGATTGTCAGTGTTGGTGTTCAGCCTTACATTGTTCAAACCGGAGTCGACACTGATGGAGAGACTCAGGAAGAAGTTACAACTTTTATCATGAAACTGGACGTTTCTGAATGGTTAGTGGATAAATTTATGTAGTTGCTGTGAAGTTGCTTCAACTCATCCACTAGCATGTGCCGTCATGTTTGTCTTTTGTGCAAATCCAGTGTTGAATTGACCCTCGTTTGTAAAGCAGTCCGGCGTAAAATGACGGCATGACAACAACACTCTACTACAACAACTCTTCCTCTTCTCTGAAGCAGCCTAACATGGTCTCACCCCCTTTGTTGCATGTTCCTGGGGACAGGGTTTATGTAAAGTTTAGGGAAGAAGCTTGCTGTAGCCCCTACCAGCCATTTTTTGTAGTCCTTAAAAAGCGATTTTTGAAAAAGAAAATATCTCCCTTTGTATTGAACTTTGAGCATTATAACTTTACAGAAATTGTTTATGCTCAAACAGCAACATTACACACTAACTAAAGTTAAAAAAGTGAAATCATAATCAAGGACCCCTTTAATAAAGTAAATAGGATCAATAAATGAAGTCAGGAGATAAGGACATCCCACTTATAAGGTTAAAAATGATGAAGCCTCTACAGGGAGTGCAGAATTATTAGGCAAGTTGATTTTCTGATCATATTTTTTTTTTTCCAAGCACATTTTACCAATTCCAATCCTCATCAATCTTAATGATTACTATTAATATTGTTTTTAATCATTTATAAGTGATATATAATTGTTCATGAAGGCTGGAAATGAAAAATGCCCTATATTCAGGTGTGCAGAATTATTAGGCAGGTTTTCTTTTACAGATAAAATTAACCCAAAAAAGAGATTTAACTCAGACATAAAAGTCAAAAATTATTAAATACTCATGAGAAGGACGCAATACTAATGTAACACTAGAAATTGCAAAGTTAAAGCATGACCATTGGACAGTGAAATGCTCATTGGGTCAGCGGGGTCATACAAAAACAGCTGGAGAAGAAAAGACACGTTAACTGCAAAATAATTAAGAATTAAGGTGAAGAATTAAGTGTGAAACCATCAGGAACCCTTTAGTCTCCAGCGCCACCATTTCCCAGGACTGAAACCTACCTGGAGTCTTCAGAAGTGTGAGGTGTCAGGATCTCAGAGACTTAGGTTAGGTGAAGAATCCTAAAAAGCGACCTGCTCTTAATAAGAATCACAAGCTGAAGTGTTATAAAGTACATGAAGACTGGGTTTTTATAGGCCTTATAGACAGACAGCTTGAGAGTGACTCCTGAAGGACCAGCACCACATCCTCTTGTACCACTGTTTGAAGAATTTATCTTCCAGAATCTGGCAGTAAGGTGTGGGAGTTCACTTTTAGTCCATCTCTTATCCTGAAATGTCCATCTTGCAGAGATGGACTAAATGATCTTCCAAAACTTACTGCCAGATTCTGGAAGATAAATTCTTCAAACAGTGGTACAAGAGGATGTGGTGCTGGTCCTTCAGGAGTCACTCTCAAGCTGTCTGTCTATAAGGCCTATAAAAACCCAGTCTTCATGTACTTTATAACACTTCAGCTTGTGATTCTTATTAAGAGCAGGTTGCTTTTTAGGATTCTTCACCTAACCTAAGTCTCTGAGATCCTGACACCTCACACTTCTGAAGACTCCAGGTAGGTTTCAGTACTGGGAAATGGTGGCGCTGGAGACTAAAGGGTTCCTGATGGTTTCACACTTAATTCTTCACCTTAATTCTTAATTATTTTGCAGTTAACGTGTCTTTTCTTCTCCAGCTGTTTTTGTATGACCCCGCTGACCCAATGAGCATTTCACTGTCCAATGGTCATGCTTTAACTTTGCAATTTCTAGTGTTACATTAGTATTGCGTCCTTCTCATGAGTATTTAATAATTTTTGACTTTTCAGTCTGAGTTAAATCTCTTTTTTGGCTCATTTTATCTGTAAAAGAAAACCTGCCTAATAATTCTGCACACCTGAATATAGGGCATTCTTCATTTCCAGCCTTCATGAACAATTATATATCACTTATAAATGATTAAAAACAATATTAATAGTAGTTATTAAGATTGATGTGGATTGGAATTGGTCAAATGTGCTTGGAAAAAAAATATGATCAGAAAATCAACTTGCCTAATAATTCTGCACTCCCTGTATATCCGTTACTCCACAAGGCTACTGTTTGTTCTTCCTGTGGGAAGTGAAGGGGAAAAGCAGAAAAATCACATGGTCTTGGAAATCTATTGCATTATTGAAAGAAGAACTTAAACAGAAATCTATGCTCTCTGCTGTGTTTTTGTCTTGACAGTTGTGACAAATTACAGTGCTCTGGAGAGACAATGAGAATTTCTCTTAAAGTTGGAGTACATAAGAGAGACTCATAAACTGCAATATATTTTCCTCCCTCTTTGTGGCTCTAAGGAATTCGTCAGGGAAGAAGAGAGAAGTTGAGGAGGATGATGACTGTGGCTGCAAATGAGAGCTGAAATCGTGTCTTTTTGAGCCGGTGATGTGTCACAAACGGTGATGTGGAGCAGAGGAATCTTTTCATCTCAAGTTCTTTATGTACCCAAACATGGGGCCTGCATCAAAGAGAGATCTCATAAATGTTGAAATGTGCTCTCTCAAATCTGTGGAAACACATCCATTAAGAGTGACCTTTGTAAAAATCCGGCTTCACCAAGTGCCAGACTTTTATCATCCTTATAAAACTCAGTGATGGTCCGCAGACCATCGCCAAATCCTAGCTTCAGTGAAATAATTGAGTCAATCCTTTTATCGCACCCTTTTGTGAAACACAGAAGAACTGAGATGGCTTAGTTTGGAAATGAAACATTTTGTCGATCAAAAATAAAGCTAAAGCTGTACATGACTTACATTTGTGATTCAAAGTTTCCTTCTAGCTGGTGAGTGTGTCTTTGAGACTTTGCCAAGTCTCACTGCAAGACCTAATAAGATGTTTTTTATGAGCCTGACCTGCACTTGTTAGAACATATCTAGGCTTTCTGTATTTCACATATCTTGTGCCTTCTGTTTATGATATGGTATAAAAACCTACAATTTGCATTGGACATTAAGTGGCAACCCACTATATTAACTCTTTCCCTGCCACTGACGGAAATTTCCATCATTTGTGAGAAAACTCTTCCCCGCCGTTGACAGAATTTTCCAGCTTTCCATGTTTTCAATGTTATGCGCTAGGGGGCGCTATGACACATCTTCCAAAAGAGTACTGATTCTCCTAATCAAAGCACATGCGAAGAAGATGCAGAAACGAGCGATATCATATGTAATCATACATATATATATATATATAACGCTACCATCAACATTAAACAACAAAACTGCCTAATATTACTGAATGAAATGTCAACACAGGATGAGCTACAGGACTGTGCAAGCATCAGGGGTTGATGGACTCAATCTACTCCATCTGTGTTTTGATCTTCGTTCTGAATCTGATCCAGATGTAGTTTGACAAAAACACGATTTTTCTCCACTTTTTGCTCAAAATGTTGCTTTTTGTATGAAACTTACCCACGTTTAAAGGTACAATATGTAAATTTTTTGCAGTAAAATATCAAAAAAACACTAGGCTAGTGTTATATATTTTGTCCAGCTGATTACTAACAATATCTCTAATGTTTTCAACTACTTGTAAATCATGAGAAAATTCCCATTCTAAACAGTGACACGGGGCAGTGCAGTCGCCTGTCAATGATGTCAGTTACCTTTGTTACCGCCTTTACTGAAACCAGAAACCACATGACCACAGTGCCGTGGACAAATGCGGAAGTAGTGTCTAGCGTCCAGCAAACCACTAGCTTGCTTCAAGCAGTTCCTTATTTACTTCTTGCACGTTTTATGGTGGATTGTGTTACTTATTTATGAAACATAATTACTGTTTACCATCTGCCGCTGGTTCTGTCAACAAGGACAGCTCCCGTAAACTCATGACCGGAAAAGCGGAAGCGGCGCCGGCGACTGTGTCATAATAAAAGTCCCGCTGCTCGTGAGGCGTGTGTTGATCAATCGCTCCAGCTCCTCGTTCAGCTCCCGCAACACTCACTCCTGCTCAGCTTCTTACTACAGTAACGTTAATAATCGCATCCACGAACATGAGTTCTTCCAGACTCCAATCCCTATTCTTTTGCACCGTCCGTTGAGATGGAGACCACATGTCCCAAGTTTCCGCTCTAAAACTTGGCGTCATCAAACTACGCCTTTGTTTTGAATAGGCTTCTAGCGACCTCTAGCGGAAAAAAAATATCACAAATTGTACCTTTAAGTGTTGATAAAAGAGAATACATGAAGCTAGAATAAAACGTATCAAGAACTATATTTGAATTTTCATGGGTGAATCAGTTATTTCAATGGCAATCCACATGTTTAGGAATTTCACATGAGGGTGAAAGATTTTCCCACACAGATTTCGCAACAGGTTAAAGCTGGTCACACAAATTTGCCGTGTTGACCAACAGAAAGAAGCTTGGTTTGAAAGTGACTTCTGTGTGAGCTATAATTCATGCAGAAAATTTACTTTTTTTCCCGCGAAATTTGGCAAAAAATGCTAACGTCACCACATATGGAAAACATGGAACAAACACTGGGCCAAACACTGTAGTTGCATCACACACCATTGAGTTTGAGATTGAGTTTTTACAGGACGAGATTTTTACACAGTATTTTAAGAAATCCTCAATGACGAAATATATGACAAGAAAAATATTCAAAAGAGAGACCAAATTTTTCTTCAAGCATGAGCTGAGAGATGGTTTTAACTACACAGCCCAGCCTAATATAACTTTAATATTGGAAGACATTTGCATGCATCAGGGAGACAGTTTCAAAATGCGGGGTATTGAAAACGCATTTGAATGCGCACTCGCGTTTTACTTTCACTTTCGATTTTGCGGTCGCACGTGTAGGAATATTATAATTTATACTATGTGAATGTGAATAGGGAGCGGAAGTGTTGAGCATGCATTCTACAAGATAAGACATTTGTCAGACGCTTAGGCTCTGTTGTGCAATGAATCCTCTGCCATGGTCTTGTCAGTCATCTTGTCACTTTCTCTAGTCATGTGATCAGTGAACTCTGATTCCTGCTGCACTACAGTATGACTCTTGTTTTGGAAGAGCTAGATTGAATTGAAGCGACTGTTATTCATATGAATTAAATGGTTTTTATTTCTATAAAAAGCAAAACAACAATTGAGGCATAATGTAAATATAATGTAAATCCCGTCACATTTTAATCGAGATCTCGTCACACCCCTAATATCATACAAAGTATCTTTTGATTGGCTGTGATTATATTATGCCACACAAACGTGTCATCTGAACATCTTTATGATGATTGAAATCTGATTGAAATCATGACCATTTCCCGACAGTGCCTGAGCCGTTGAGCAGATGATCTTTATTAGAAGGTGTCTGGCCATCAACGCATTGGAATGTTCTGTAAACACGTCCGGTCAGAGGCGGCAATTTTAAGAACAAGCTGATACCACGCCAGTCAAGTCACAAAATAATTGCACTGTGTTTAATTTCAAGCTCCTGGACACCACACCACCACCACATGGTTTATTAAACCCAGACCCTATCCGCGTAATCTTTTTATCGTTTTTTCCCCCCTTTTCGTCTTCTTTGTCTCTCTTTGTTGCACAACTGGACTTGCCACTGTTTATTGCGATAAGTCCTGCTAATGAACAAATGACCTGTCACCTGGAGCACTTAGAGCATGGTGTTAAACTCTGGTTTTAAAAACCTCTTCCAGCTTTATTGATTTACTGCCAGAGTTTGATTGTACCCTAGGGGTAGGAGGCCTGCACGGGCCAACACTGCTCTTACTGTTTTACAGTCCATACAGCAAACAAATAAATCTTCCACTCATTAATTCACTCCTGCTCCTTTCTGCCCACTGATAATGGTATAGGAAAAAATTGGGAGCAGATTCATATTGGGCTCCTGTGGCTTGATGCATTGTGTCTCGCAATGCCCTCTCACATTAGATTATCCAGAGCAGACAACTTCCACTTCTCTCTGAAGATTTCATTAGTGCTCCGGCGAACGCATAAGGAAGTGATTTGGAGTGGGCTTCGACTGTTTTCGCGAGCGACGGTCGTTATTTTTGAAGTCCCGCTAGGCACTTTTACAAGGCCCCCACAGCACTAACTGGATGCGTCCTCGACATTTAGGGAAAGATTACGCCTCGTTCTTAACATAACTAAATCCAGAGGAGCGGGCAGTCCGGCAGTCAGCTGACTTTTACGAGGGGGAAACATGATAAACAGTGATAAAGCAGGATGGATTGTACCACCAAGAGAATCGCCTCGAGAGATACACAGAGCCCGATGTTATAATAGGGCTGCAGAAAATTGGTCAAACTTCCACATAAAATTGATTCTTCAGATAATGAGTGACCATAGACACAATTATATCCTGCTTTGCTCGGTTGAGAATAGCACCAAGATTGGTGTGACAAACAAACAGTAGGTTTTACAGGAATTCCAGCTACAATAGGCCAATTAATTTTTCTTAATGTAACTAAAGGATGCAAAAGCTTAGTACGAAACTAACTAATTATTTTTTTTAGGGTAATCAAGTCTTGAGTTGCTCTGAAGTTCTACTTCAGTGCAGTTTAGAGGTTTGTGTAATACAAACGTTTCTGATGCCAGTTGTGACTAAACAGTCCATCTAGATGAGACGTGATTGGAATCACGTGTTTGTTTTCAGCACATGTGCTAGCATTTCCTCATCCTCACAAATTAATGTTTGCATTCATAATGGTTTCATATGATTTTGAAATTATTCGAGAAAAGTTTTAATTACTAAAAGAGTCATTGATTCAAAGAGAAATCAATTCAGAGAGTTTCAGATTTTACCCACAGATGCACAATGGCACTATGTGTGCTCTAGAAACTAATCATACTCTTTGTTTATTGCTTGTAATATGTTTCTTGTAATCTTTGCATGATCGCTTTTGTAAACACTGGATCGGTATTTCCGCCTACATCACGCATGACCTTTTCAACATGCGTGGCGCATCACAGAGCTAGTGCAAGGCGTGGTTAAAAAATGTATTTATTCATTTTAGAAAATTACCCTTATCCCACCTCTATTAAGCATTTTTAACCATAATTACATTTTCCTTACTTCTTACATGTGACAGCACAGACCTTAAAGGGTTAGTTCACCCAAAAATTAAAATAATGTCATTAGTTACTCACCCTCATGTCGTTCCACACCCGTAAGGCCTTCATTCATCTTCGGAACACGGATTAAATCCGATGGCTCAGTGAGGCCTGCATTCAAAGCAATGACATTTCCTCTCTCAAGATCCATAAAGGTACTAAAAACAGATTTAAAGGTGCCGTAGAACGTCTTTTCAAAAGATGTAATGTAAGTCTAAGGTGTCCCCTAAATGTGTCTGTGAAGTTTCAGCTCAAAATACCCCATAGATTTTTTTTAAATTAATTTTTTTAATTGCCTATTTTGGGGCATCATTAACTATGCACCAATTCAGGCTGCGCGGCCCCTTTAAATCACTCGCTCCCTGCCCTCCCGAGCTCTTGACTATAAGTGCAGTTATACAGTGCATAAAGTTCACACAGCTAATATAACCCTCAAATGGATCTTTACAAAATGTTAGTCATTCATCCTGCATGTATGCATCGATTCCTGTGAGTATAGTATTTATTTGGATGTTTACATTTGATTCTGAATGAGTTGGAGGCCATATGCTCTGTGGCTAATGGGCTAATGCTACACTGTTGGAGAGAATTATAAAGAATGAAGTTGTGTTTATGAATTATACAGACTGCAAGTGTTTAAAAAAGAAAATAGCGACGGCTCTTGTCTCCGCGAATACAGTAATAGACGTTGGTAACTTTAACCACATTTAACAGTACATTAGCAACATGCTAACAAAACATTTAGAAAGACAATTTACAAATATCTCTAAAAATATCATGTAATCATGGATCATGTCAGTTATTATTGCTCCATCTGCCATTTTTCGCTATTGTTCTTGCTTGCTTACCTAGTCTGATGATTCAGATGTGCACAGATCCAGACGTTAATACTGGCTGCCCTTGTCTAATGCCTTGAACGTGGGCTGGCATATGCAAATATTGGGGGTGTACATATTAATGATCCCGACTGTTATGTAACAGTCAGTGTTATGTTGAGATTCGCCTGTTTTCCGGAGGTCTTTAAACAAATGAGATTTATATAAGGAGGAGGAAACAATGGAGTTTGAAACTCAACGTATGTCTTTTCCATGTACTGAACTCTTGTTATTCAACTATGCCGAGGTAAATTCAACTTTTGATTCTAGGGCACCTTTAAAACAGTTCATGCAAGTTCAGTAGTTCTACGTTAATATTATAAAGCGACGATAATACTTTTTGTGCGCCAAATAAACAAAATAACGTCTTTTCAACAATATAGTGATGGGCGATTTCAAAACACTGCTTCGGAGCTTTACAAATCAAATCAGTGACTTAATTCGCAAAGCAGTGTTTGAAATACGAACTAAAGTAAATACATGGAACTTAACTGCAGAGTAACTAGTACTGATCCAAGCAAGTGACATGTTTGTCCCACAGAGATGAACCAAAGAATATATATTATATTATTTTCATGATGCTATTCAGTGCTTTTACAATACAGTATAGGTTAAAAGCAACAAAGCAATGTCAGATGAACAAAAGAACTTCTTGATATTCATAGCAAACATTTAACTTGTCTGTCTCTCTTTTCTAGAGGGACGAACGTGACAGAGAGCACATGCTACCTGTCACAGCATACGGTGAACTCCCTGAGCGTGGCCTGAGAGCCATGTGACATCTCACGGTGTCTCACAGTCCCAGCACATCAGGCAGCAGGAGATGTGAGGGTGACAGCGAACTTGACACGCCGTGTACAGCTGCTAGGGGCAAATGACTACACTGCCAAGATCCTTCTTCCTCTAGCTTCCTGCCAGAGGTCTCTGACCTGTACTTAAAACACTAAATTCACTGTCCAGCATCCATCTGATAGTCTAAGGCCGCTCGAACCACAGTGAAATAATTATAATTCTCCAAAGAAAGAAGAAACACCAATGCACTGCTGTTGCTTCCTAGCTCTGCATAACTGGTACCAGGTGCGTACATGCTGAGCAATTCTTTAAGACATCGGCCTGGGCTCTGTTCAGCTCTTTGAGTCAGCAGGGTTGTGGCCTCCCCTGGCTCAGGAATATGACCATAACAGCCTTTTGTAATCATTTAGTCATGAGGTTGTGTCAGTCAAACAGAATCACTTCCACAAGCCAAGACGCTTTTCATGTAGAAACCATACTAGAGCGTTTGAAGAGCTTGGACACTCATCAGAGCTGAAATTCAAAGCTCAAACACACATCTGTTGGTGGAAAGAGGATCTAATAAAGCAGCTTGCAGTAACACGATCAAATTATCTCTTCTGCAAATGTATTTATCCCTACTGATCGCAGTTCGGATGCATATTTTTTCCCATATCTATTCATTTATTCAAAAAATGCAATTCATTTATGCTATAAGTTAAATACACCTCTTCTATGATGAGGATATTTTTAATTTCAGAATCAGAAAGAGCTTTATTGCCAGGTATGTTTACACATACTAGGAATTTGTTTTAGTGACAGAAGCTTCACAGTGCAACAAAGTGACAGCGACAAGACAACACAGATAATAAGAAGAATAAAAGAATAAGATACAAATATACAAGAAAAAAAAAGAAAACAATATATAATATTGACAATTTGTATGTACAGTTATGATGTTTGCAATGTTTTTTTTTCATTTTTTGGGGACAAAGTAAAAAAAAAAAAAAATGTCAAGGCAATGCAACTATGCATTCTTAAAGTCTACCAGGGGTATGATAGTTTGGGGTGGGTTCTAGATTTGTATAGTTGGTTTTTGCTTTGTATTCTTGGATTTCTTGGCATATAGGTCAGTGACAAATAAGGTTTTTAAAAGTGTAAAAAAAACAAAAAAACAATGGAGATATAATTCATTTTGAAGTTTTATTAAGTGTTAACAATGAGATTATGTGGTTTTATAATCAATTAACACTGTGCAACGGACTGACAGACAGGGAGATCCATTTGCAGCTTTATTAATAATTCGTAGTCGTACAGGCAGAAGTCAGGAATCGGCAACAGCAGTGTAATAGACAAGGCAGAATCAGAAACAGTACCAGGCAAAGGGTCGAGACAGGCGGCAATCCAAACAGAGGTAAACAGTATCCAGGCAATAAGTTCACAAGGCAGGCGGCAGACGGGGTTCAAAGGGTTAAGGCAGTCCAAGGTCATACACAAGAGATAAATCCACAGGAGAAAACGCTCAGAAATGTTAGCCAGGCAAAACAAGACTTCGCGAATAGTGAAGAGCTGTGAGAGTCTTTTAAAGTCCGTGGGATATGGAACAGGTGTGAGTGGGCGTGGTTAAGTAATCAGTCCAGTTATGTGGTGTGGGAAATGTAGTCCAGAAGTGATTAGTACTCCGGTGACGGTGCCCTCAGGTGGTGAGAGGAGGAAGCCACAGAGACCGCTTCTGTGACAGAGCCCCCCTCCTGCGAGCGGCTCCTGAAGCGAGGAGGCGGACGACGCCGGGGTCTACCACGGGGACGAGGGGCCGGACGCTCCGGATTGGTCCTATGAAATTCAGTGATGAGGTTAGGGTCCAGTATGTCGGAGGTCTCTGGTTGAAAGCCACACCCATTGCCCCGGCTGGTAGTTAGGCTGTGGTCGTCGATTGCGGTCGGCCTGTTTCTTTGGATCTCCGTACCGCCCTTTGAAGGTGCACATGTGCTTCGTCCCATACCTCCTCGCTGCGTCTTAACCAATGATCTACTGCAGGTAACTCCGTGGGTTCTCCAGACCAGGGGAAGAGAGGTGGTTGGTAACCTAGCACACACTTGAAGGGAGAGAGGCCAGTTGCCGGCTTGTGCAGCGAGTTCTGTGCATATTCTGCCCAGAAGAGATATCGACTCCAGTCGGTCTGGTTATGATGGCAGTATGAACGTAAGAAACGAATGAGCTCCTGATTAAGTCTTTCGGCCTGCTCGTTGCCCTCAGGATGATAGCCGGAGGTCAGGCTGACATTAATGTTGAGCTTTTTGAAGAAGGCAGACCAGAGGCGAGACGTAAACTGAGGTCCCCTATCAGAGACAATGTCCTCTGGCAGACCATAAAGGCGGAAGACATAGTGACACAGGTGTTCAGCGGTCTCTAGGGCTGTGGGTAATTTGGGTAGTGGGATGAGCCGGCAGGACTTGGAGAAGCGATCCACGACAGTGAGTATTGTTGTGTTACCTTGGGAGATTGGAAGGTCGGTGATGAAGTCAATGGCGATATGGGACCAGGGGCGTTGTGGAATGGGAAGAGGCTGAAGAAGGCCTGCGGGTGCCTGTCGAGATGTTTTCGTGGTTTGGCAGATGGTACAGTTATGGATGAACGTTACAATGTCAGCCGAGAGAGAGGGCCACCAGAAACGATTGGATACCAGGTGGATGGTGGCTGCTATGCCCGGATGTCCGGCACTGGGAGAAGCATGGATCTCCTGTATGACTCGTTGACGAAGAGGCGCGGGTACATATGTGAGGGTGGCTGGACATTCTGCCGGCGGGGGTTCGTCTTGCTGGGCCTCAGTAATTTCTGACATGATGTCCCATTGAATAGGAGCGAGGAGGATGGTGGAAGGTAAGATGGGTTCGTTGGATGGTGGGGTAGAACTAGACTCAAATTGACGAGAGAGTGCATCTGCCTTTACGTTCTTGGAGCCAGGACGGTAAGTGACAGTGAATTGAAATCTGGTAAAGAATAGCGCCCATCTTGCCTGGCGATGATTGAGACGCTTGGCGGACCTCAGGTATTCAAGATTTCGGTGGTCCGTTAGCACAGTGAATGGAAACTTGCTCCCCTCTAACCAGTGTCGCCACTGTTCCATTGCCGCCTTCATGGCTAACAATTCACGATCCCCGACATCATAGTTCTGTTCAGGTGGGGTGAGCTTACGGGAATAGAAGGCACAAGGATATAACTTGGGTGGACTGCCTTGTCTTTGTGACAGGACTGCTCCAATGCCCGTGCTGGAGGCGTCTACTTCCACAACGAATTCACGTTCAGGGTCTGGGTGATGAAGGATAGGTGCTGTGGTAAACAGTTCTTTGAGTTTTCGGAAAGCCTCAGTGGAAGTAGTAGACCAGATCAGTGTTGTGCTCTTTCTTTTAAACATGGATGTGAGTGGTGCCGCGATGAGACTGAAGTTACGAATAAATCGTCTATAGAAGTTGGCGAACCCCAGGAAGCGCTGTAGTTCGTTCACTGTGGTGGGCAATGGCCAGTTTAACACAGCCTGTACCTTGTTGTCATCCATTGCGACTCCCCCCGCACTGATGACGTAACCCAGGAACGATGTGGATGTCTGGTGGAACTCGCACTTTTCTAACTTAGCATAAAGCTGATGCTGGATGAGTCTCTGAAGCACGGAGCGTACCTGCTGGACATGTTCTGAGTAAGTCTCTGAGTAAATAAGGATGTCGTCAATATAGACAATCACCCATCTGTTTAGCATGTCGCGGAAGACGTCGTTAATGAAGGCCTGGAACACGGACGGACTATTGACCAGTCCGAACGGCATAACCCGGTACTCATAGTGTCCGGTGGTAGTGGAGAAGGCGGTTTTCCACTCATCCCCCTCTCGTATTCGGATAAGATTGTAGGCGCTACGTAGATCGAGTTTAGTGAAGTAACGGGCTGTGCGAAGTTGTTCCAGAGCGGAGGGAACCAAGGGCAAGGGATAACGGAACTTTACAGTTATGTCGTTGAGCCCACGATAATCTATGCAGGGTCTTAAACCACCGTCCTTTTTCTTAACGAAGAAGAAGCCTGCTGATGCTGGGGATGTAGAGGGTTGAATGAAGCCCTTGGCTAACTCCTCCTCAATGTACTTCCTCATAGCTTCAGACTCAGGCTGGGAAAGTGGAAATATGCGCCCCCTGGGAGGTGTTGAACCAGGAATCAAGTTGATAGCACAGTCACTGGCGCGGTGTGGTGGTAACTGAGAAGCTCTGGTTGTGCTGAAAGCCTCAGCAAGATCCTGATATTCGGTGGGTAGAGTGTCGGGAGGAGAAGTAGCCACAGGTGGTGAGACGTGAGATTCTGGGCGTATGGGAGATTGTATACAGGTTCGTTGACATTGCTCTGACCAGTGTGTAATCTGATTATCCGACCAGGAAATCCGTGGGTTGTGTTGTCTGAGCCAGGGTGAACCAAGAATGATGGGGTGTTGTGGAGATTTGATGAGAAAGAAGCGCATGGCTTCCTTGTGAAGGGAGCCGATCTGTAGAGTGACGTCATCGCTGGTGTAACGCACTCGACCGGACCCCAGCGGTCGTCCATCTAGCGCCGCCACTGATAACAGAGAATTACATGCAATGAGGGGAATGTCATGAGCTCGTGCAAAAGTTAAATCCATGAAATTGCCTGCGGCCCCAGAGTCTATCATGGCTTCAGTCTGGATAATCTTATTATCATATTTCAGTTCTGCCGTGATCAGAATGTGAGATGAATTAACAGGTGGACTCACCGCAGTAGTGTCGCGGTTGGTTGGTCTCGTGGGGCAGGAAGCTCGCAGGTGTCCCGGCTGACCACAATACAAACACAGACGCTGCTGCATGCGTCTGTCTCTCTCCTCTGCTGTTAAATGAGTGGTACCAACTTGCATGGGTTCGGGTTCGTTGGGAGATGATGAAGGAACAGAATATGATGAGGAATTTCTTGTGGGACGTCTCGATCTGAGAAGATTGTCGATGCGGATGGCTAGATCAATGAAGTTGTTCAGGCTCCTTCCCTCATCATGACAAGCCAATTCTGACTGAAGATCCGTGTTTAATCCCTTGCGAAATAATAATTTCAGTGTGTCGTCAACCCAAGAAGTTTGTGCAGCCAGCGTGCGGAAAGTGAGGGCGTACTCAGCGGCGGTCTGTTTGCCCTGACGGAGTGCCAGTAACTGCTCACCCACCTCTTTACCTCCCTCAGCATGTTCGAACACCTCATGGAAACATTGGAGGAATGATTCAAGGGAGGTATGTGAAGCTTGGCCATTAATCCACACAGTTGTAGCCCACTCTAAAGCTTTCCCGATCAGCAGTGAGCATATGAAGGCAATGCGACTTTCCTCCGTGGGATACAGGGTTGGTTGTTGTGAAATGAACAGAGAACACTGTAGCAGGAAACCTTTGCACTTCGCAGGTGAGCCGTCATATTTTTCAGGAAAGGCTAGGCGGGGACTGCTTGTAGCGTGTGGGTGAGGAGACGCCGCCGCGGGCGGCGTGGCTGATGGCGGATTAGCTTCAGCGGGCGTGATCCGCATGCTCTGCAGTGTTTTGACTAACTCCTCGGTGACAGAGGTGAGCCGTGTAAGCTGCTGTTGATGGACGGCAAGGACACTGGCCTGAGTGGAAAGCTCCATGGTGAAGCGCTGAACAGCTGCTGGATCGAGATCTGGCGAAGTCTTCTGTAACGGACTGACAGACTCAGGGAGATCCATTTGCAGCTTTATTAATAATTCGTAGTCGTACAGGCAGAAGTCAGGAATCGGCAACAGCAGTGTAATAGACAAGGCAGAATCAGAAACAGTACCAGGCAAAGGGTCGAGACAGGCGGCAATCCAAACAGAGGTAAACAGTATCCAGGCAATAAGTTCACAAGGCAGGCGGCAGACGGGGTTCAAAGGGTTAAGGCAGTCCAAGGTCATACACAAGAGATAAATCCACAGGAGAAAACGCTCAGAAATGTTAGCCAGGCAAAACAAGACTTTGCGAATAGTGAAGAGCTGTGAGAGTCTTTTAAAGTCCGTGGGATATGGAACAGGTGTGAGTGGGCGTGGTTAAGTAATCAGTCCAGTTATGTGGTGTGGGAAATGTAGTCCAGAAGTGATTAGTACTCCGGTGACGGTGCCCTCAGGTGGTGAGAGGAGGAAGCCACAGAGACCGCTTCTGTGACACACTGCTTTTGTCATTTTTTACAAGATGGAGACATTTTGGTTTTACCGAATGACGATATTTTCAAACAATGCTAACAGGCTGTTGCCTGGAAAATCCGGCCTCACCACTGTACCAGTGGATGAGTCTGGTCGGACATTGAATCAATTCGATTTCTAGAGCGGAGCAAATCCGAGCAAAATGGAAGTGGAGTAAACCAATCAACAGCGAAAAGTAAATAATTAATGTGTTTTTGGTAATTTAAAACTGAATTCACGGCTGAACAGAACAAACTCTCGGGTCTCCCGATATTGAAGGGACTTTCACCGCACTAGAGTGACGCTGTTTGCGTCACTGAAATAAACAAATCTGATTACACGGTACGGTTTGGAGTTGACTCGAATCGCGACGGAGGGTGGACTGACCAGACTGATATATCTTGTAGAAGATATATCAGTCTGGCCTTGCCAGACAAGACAAGCTGATATCTAGCTAACAAAAGGACAATCAGCCATTTTATATTTAGTACAAGTTTTTAAAATATTACAACATTTTCCATGTTTTATAACGGTTGTACCTGATGTTTCGGGACATGCGTATGAGCAAATGAAAACAATTTTTTCAAATAGTTAAAAGACTTTGTGAAAGGCTTTGTGACCATGTGGTCCTTTGCAGGTGTGTGAATGATGACACATCCTGTCACATGATATTGACAGCGTGACTTGATCCAAAATGGTCCCTTTATATTGCTTACTCCGAATGACATCAATGCAATTCATATACGTCTCCCGTCTCTCTGTGATTGGCTATGATCAACGCTTCAATGTTGTAAATAGACATCTTCGACGCTCTTCACCGAGCGCTTACACAGATACACCACGGGAGCGTTTGCAAGCAGGTGTCTATCAGCGGATCCATAATATATGCCCTGATAGATGCAAAATGCTTGTATCGTCACATTTTAAAAATGTCAGCACCGACTTGGTACCGAAGTCGGACCTTTTGACAATATATTCCTATTTCAATATATTATATTTAATAGTGTTGTGTTGTACACTCACATGAATTCAAAGTGTAAGGTAAATACGCTATTACTTTTTACTTGGTTACACCACATGACATTTCTTAGTAAATGTAAACATCTTGAAACTTCTATAAAATACACAAATGAAACTAACATGAAAAGCTTAATACAACAATCTCTTATTCACTGCATGTGCTGGCAAACGCACATGAACACGCTGGCAGATGCATATTTCCCCCCAGATACCTGCTGCTTATTGTTATCAGAGCTACAACTGGTCCTGGCACAGGCACAGTGGATGAATCTCTCCATACAGGGCTCATGCTGCAGAACCCCCCTGGCCTGAAGCTTATTGGGGGGGCTATAGCCAAAATTATGTTTTAGACCGTCTATAATCTGCGGGGCAAACGATAAGGTTTTCA
Source organism: Chanodichthys erythropterus (assembly GCF_024489055.1). NCBI lineage: Eukaryota > Metazoa > Chordata > Actinopteri > Cypriniformes > Xenocyprididae > Chanodichthys > Chanodichthys erythropterus. The sequence goes on from NC_090238.1 coordinate 34,155,789, forward strand.
GGCTTGGCTTTGCGTAGCCTAATTTGCATTTAAAGGCCCTTAAGTAATCTGCAGGCTTATTTAAACCTCGGTAAGACACAAGGCGGGAAAAAAAAACAGATCCACTTCCAGTGTTTTCCCATGGTAGCACAAATCCCTCCCTCTGATCAGCTGGTGCACGCTGTGCCCTGGCACACAGCGCTTGTGTATTGTCAATGGCTTTTAATTGACTGAATTATTTTTCCACAGCATTCAAACAAAACCTCAGCACAGGGACTAAAAGCTGCAGCCCAAGACATTTCAAAGCATAAACATACACAAAATATGCAAGATGATGCATTTTAAAGACAAAGGCCAAAAGAGACATCGAGTTGCTTTAATAAACCAAAGACTTAGAGGACGGGTTTTCACACTGATGTTTGGTGGCAGTGCAGCTTTTCACACATACAAATGCATCTGGTGACAACAGCACAACAGAATGTGTTATCAGGTCATTGAAAAGCATTTTCTCTGGTGACTTCAATCCAGACAATGGAATAAATCATTTCATGAGGCTTTTCAAAAAGCCCCTATGCATCTTCATGCCTGCCATTTTAAACGTTTTCAGATTTTTCTCACCCTCACAATGGTGTTCATAACTATTCAATGAACACCAGTCTACTGCAACAACATGCATATACAGTACTTTAGATGAAATCTTCTCTATTTTTCTGCTCAGCTAGTTCTACTTTCCATCACGAAGATACATTCAGACTGCTCCTATGTTGCTTCCTATATGTCCAGAAGGTATCTGAAAGAATAAATCCCATCGTTCCGTCTGAATGTATGTAATTTCGTCTGACAAACGCCAGCCCTGCAGGGACATTCCCTTCATTAATACTTGACGTTCCAGAGAATAGTAGCATTGTGCAAGTACTGGAAAGTGACCCAGATTCAATCTTTACTCTGATGCTTTTAACACTGAGCAACACCTGTGATGCAATATTTAACCCTGAGCATTACAAGGACATCAGACGTAACAATTGGTTGCACAGAATCCAGATGGCGAATTTATCAAAAAGCATCACTGGGCATGCTTTAGTGGGGGAAGATCTTTACATGTTTCTTCAGATGTAAACTGCTCTGTGGTTGAATCAAATAGAAATTTCACATTCAGTCTCTTGAGTAATACTTCCAATACGTGCAACGCATTTCAATCCATCGCAGGCACATGACATACTAGGGTACTGTGGCTGTGTATTTTTCTTGTATTTTTTTTCTCTCACATATTCCAGTCTATTCTTATTTGCAGGGATTTTCAAACTATTGTCCCATTAAAAATGTAGAAAATAGAAATGTGTCATTCCATGTCAAATCAACTGTTGACATAATAATGTTGATCATTACATCAACTTAATATCATCTGTTATTTAAACTAAAATTTCTGTGTTAATTGGATGTAGTAACTTAATTAAATTGTCTTGATAACTTCAGAAATTAGACAGTGGATTTCTAGTTCACAACATGCTTTGCATAGGACTGGATAAGGAGAATAAATGTTGAACTGAACTGTTAATTTATTTGTTTTTAGTGAGGGGAAAGACCTGTTAGAGTTTAATGCTGTTATGTTTGACATGTAAAAGAGTTTCTGTAATGCTGATGTTTTTGTGGTTATCATTGTGCTGAAGAGTAGATACATGAAGGTAAACACTACATTGACTCTATAAGCAATGACTTTGCTAATGCCAGTGACGAGTAATATATTACTTGTTCATTAAATATACATGTTAATTAAGTTACATTTAGCATATGCTATGATAGCTGTTGATTTGACTTGAAATAGATCAGATTAATTGGTTCCAGGGCTACAACTCTGGTAGTTGGAGTGACTTAATTTTTTTGAGTACTCAACTTAATTTGTGTTTACGCTACAAATTATTAAGTTCTTCTAACTCAGTGTAGCTTGCTGTTGAACGTAAATTCACTCAAAATTCACTCAATTGGTGAAAACCAATGATGCAAACAGTCTTTTTTTGGAGATCCAACACATTATTTTTTAGAGTGTAGTAAAAACCAAAATATTATATGTCAAAGATGTATATTTACTGATAAATCCACTATTTTGTAGAGCGGGATCAAAAGGACAATTTTCACCTGAGATTTGGAACCAGTTTACAGGGGTGTAAAAATGACTTTAAAAAGATAGCAGCATCATTATTTTAGGATTATTTCTTGCACTTCTTGTGTTTTTGGCCTTAAGTTTGCATGCCTGTAACTCAAGAAGTATTGAATATATCTTAATATCCTTTTAGATTCTTGTTCTTAACGAACTTTCCTTTTGGCATCTTCATTTTAAAAGGCCCTTGATGGTTCAATCCCAGAGATCTGGAGATCTAAATAAAAAAAAATTATATATATATATATATATATATATATATATATATATATATATATATATATATATATATATATATATATATATATATATATATATATAAATAATGTAATTTATTACTCTGTGAGGCCTTCATAGGCAGTAATGACATTTCCTCTCTCCATTAATGTACTAAAAACATATTTAAATCAGTTCATGTGAGTACAGTGGCTCAATATTAATATTATAAAGTGACAAGAATATTTTTGGTGCACCAAAAAAACAAAATAATGACTTATATAGTGATGGCCAATTTCAAAACACTGCTTCATGAAGTTTCGGAGCGTTATGAATCTTTTGTGTCGAATTATGATTCGGATCACGTGTCAAACCGCCAAACTGCTGAAATCACGTGACTTTGGCGCTCGAACAGCTGATTCGACACAAAAGATCAATAATGCTCCGAAGCTTCCTGAAGCAGTGTTTTGAAATCGGCCATCACTATATAAGTCGTTATTTTGTTTGTTGTTTTGGCGCACCAAAAAATATCCTCGTCGCTTTATAATATTAATATTGAGCCACTGTACTCACATGAACTGATTTAAATATGTCTTTAGTACATTAATGGATCTTGAGAGAGGAAATGTCATTGCTGGCTATGCAAGCCTCACGGAGCCATCGGATTTCAACAAAAATATCTTAATTTGCATTCTGAAGATTAACGAAGGTCTTGCAGGTGTGGAACGACATGAGGGTGAGTAATTAATGACATTATTTTCATTTTTGGGTGAACTAACCCTTTAATGCAGTGCCATGAATAAATTGGTAAATTGTACACATTTTCAGCAATTAAAAAACAAATCTTATTGAATCTTATAAGATATTGAATGTATATTGTATGTATACATACTGTACAGTGCTGGGCTGTAACAGATTACATGTGATCTGTACAATGCATTACAAAGTGTATACCAGGTGTAAATTCAATGACTACACAGCATTACTAAAAAAAAAAAAGAGAGAGAGAGAGATTAAATGAAATTGAAATTAATAATTGAGAGTAGTGGCTGTCAGGCAAATAAATAAATAAATAAAATATGGCCTGCTTTGGATTAGCAAGACTGTCTAATTAGTGGTGCTTGCTTAGCCAAGCATTACTATTACTATTGCTCATAGTTTTAATGGGTTAGGGATTTCAACAATCTAATCCTATTATATTTTCAAAGTGATCAGACTTACAATTTTCACCTGGCAGACAGTAAAGAGTGTGAAAAAATCCTGTAAATTACACTGACATTCTGATCCCTAGATACAGCTCAGGTCCCTCCTTCAGAGTCTTGCCTTATTTTGAATTGGTCCAGTAAGCAACCACCCAGTACACCCCAGCAACCATTTTGAAATGCCCTAGCAGCCATCCAGAACAGGAAAACAAACATTTTCATTGAACAAAAATACATCTAATCAAATGCACAGCACTTTTGTTTCTCTCTCTCTCCTGGTTAATATATACTTCTGTTTGGGTAAAATTACCAGACTGTCAATCTGAATTTGATAAAAACAAATCCCATTTCTTATAAGCACACACACACACACACATTGAAACTACCAGAGCTTCTAGTCACACTTAAGTCTTTTCTTGCTCACTCTTCCGTGCTGTAAGCTCTCTACGCACTAAACAACCATTTGGAGAATCTAAATGGCTGACTGCTCCACAGAACTCTGCCCACAGGGGTTCAGGCAGGTGACACTTGACGAGAACGTAATTGCTGCAGTTGTGTGCTGACTGACAAGGTGGATACTTCACAAAAGGCAATAAAATATGCTTGAGATAGCAAAGGCAATTCTTTAGTGACACTGTGTGGCTTTCTTTTTTGTTGGACACTTATTTCCCTTTTAAAAAACAGATTGTTAAATCCAATCAATCACTTATGTCTAGCTACAGATATGGAAACATTTTATCTCTTGTACTTTTGCCCTATTTCACATATGGTGGATGAGAGTCACAAGAAATAAGCGGGGACATGGCAAAAGTCTCGCTGCAGGTATGGCCTGCAGTAGAACGTCTTTTTAAAAGATGTAATATAAGTCTAAGGTGTCCCCTGAATGTGTCTGTGAAGTTTCAGCTCAAAATACCCCATAGACTTTTTTTAATTCATTTTTTTAACTGCCTATTTTGGGGCACCATTAACTATGCACCGATATATAGGTTGCGGCCCCTTTAATTCTCGTGCTCCCCCGCCCCCGGAGTTAGCACTTGCCTTGAACAGCATAAACACAGTTCACACAGCTAATATAACCCTCAAAATGGATCTTTACAAAGTGTTTGTCATGCAGCATGTCTAATCGCGTAAGTATGGTATTTATTTGGATGTTTACATTTGATTCTGAATGAGTTTGATAGTGCTCCGTGGCTAAAGCTAACATTACACATTTATAAAGAATGAAGTTGTGTTTATGAATTATACAGACTGCAAGTGTTTAAAAATGAAAATAACGACGGCTCGTCTCAATGAATACAGTAAGAAATGATGGTAACTTTAACCACATTTAACAGTACATTAGCAACATGCTAACGAAACATTCAGAAAGACAATTTAGAAAATATCACTAAAAATATCATGTTATCATGGATCATGTCAGTTATTATTGCTCCATCTGCCATTTTTCGCCATTGTCCTTGCTTGCTTACCTAGTCTGATGATTCAGCTGTGCACGTCCAGATGTTCTGCACTTGTCTAATGGCTTGAACATTAGCTGGCATATGCAAATATTGGGGGTGTACACCCTGACTGTTACGTAACAGTCTGTGTTATGTTGAGATTTGCCTGTTCTTCAGAGGTCTTTAATCAAATTAGATTTATACAAGGAGGAGGAAACAATGGAGTTTGAGACTCACTGTATGTCATTTCCATGTACTGAACTCTTGTTATTCAACTATGCCAAGGTAAATTCAATATTTAATTCTAGGGCACCTTTAAAGGGATAGTTCACCCAAAACTGAAAAATTCTGTCATCATTTACTTGTTCCAAACCTGTATGAATTTCCTCCTTCTGCTGAACACAAATGAAGGATTTTGAAGAATATGGTTAACCAGTTGACTTCCATAGTATGGAGAAAAAAGAAAAAAAAAAATATGGAAGTCAATGGTGTCAATCAACTGTTTGGTTTGAGACATTCTTCAAAATATCTTAATTTGTGTTCAGCAGAAGAAAGAAATGTATACAGGTTTGGAACAAATTGAGGGTGATTAAATTACATTTTTTTCATTTTTGGGTGAACTATCCCTTTAACTTAAGATGCTGCAGTTTTGTTGTCTGCCACTTTAAATTCTCAAGCTTTTTAAAGCAGGATGGATTCTGATTGGCTGTCAGTGTTTTTATCATTCATCAGCTGGAAAACAGTTCTAAAAATGATTCCAACAATATCGTTTCTCTGTGCCGTTATCGTTATAGTTCGTTTATATTTAAACTATTTTTAGAACTATTTTTTAGGGTTGTCAAAAGTACCGATGATTGGCCATTGTGTTCATGTTGATCATTGTAGCCAATCACAGACATACCTGTTGAGCGCTTGAACACAATGGTAAATCAGAGTTGTTTAACCTTTTGAGCGGTACGGTAATTTGCAGACGTTTATATCAGACACACATAGTGGGCCTAAGTAAGAATAAAGTTTACTTTATTATTCTTCCAGTTCACAAGCCACTCATTTGCATGTATTTCAGGAGAAACTGATGAATTCACATGCTGTAAATCTGACTGACAGGACGGCTAAAAACTAAGATGGCGGCACCCATCTCCCGTTATAGATCAAGATAAAGATAATTTATAAAGGTTTTTAAATGACAAAACACACACATATTTGAGAATCAGAATATCACATAGTTGATGACATGGTAAGCAAGTTTGTGAATTTTGAATGAAAAAGAAGAAACGAAATGAAAGTGATACATCTGCTATACAGTGTTATTGTGGCCATGGAAACAATAATAAAAAAAAAAAAAATAAATAAATATATATATATATATATATATATATATATATATATATATATATATATATATATATATATATATATATATATATATATATATATATATATATATATATATATATATATATATATATATATATATATATAAAAAACTCACTCTAGGGGGTCAGCTACACTGTAAACCCTAATGCTCAAAATACTTAATTGGTTTGAGTAGGACAAACTTAAATTGAACAAATTAGTTCAGTTAAATTAACTGTAATGAGTATTTAGAACTTTATTTTTCTTTTGTGTTCACAGCACTGACATATTTCAAGTAAACTGAACTATTTCATTGTTTTGAGTTGTATGAACTCTTTTCTTTTAATTTATATTAAATTAAGTTTAACTGAAACTGGGCTGGAATTTCCATTTCCCAGCATTCTTTGCCCATGGCACTTGAAAGGGAGAGTAAATGTTAAAATTTAGTGTTATATAATGTTTTTTTGCGCAAAATTAATGGTAAGGGAGATTTAGTAGTAATTAATGTTTCGTTAGGCTAATTTAGAAGAGTTTCTGTTAATATGGGTTTTTGGAGAGTTGCCATCATGGTGACAAGTGGCGCATTCGGCTTGGTTTGAGTTACGTTTTATGTTGCTGTACTCATTCAGTAAGAGCTTTACTATGCTATTGTTAACATGTTAATTAGCAAGCATTTTCTGAATTTTCTTATTAGGGTTAACAGTGAAGTAAATAACTCATTTGATTTGGAAGAACTCAAAATAAAAAAGTTAATGAAATACAAATTTTAATATGTTAATTGCTATCAAAATGTATGAGTTAGTTAACTCAGTAAATCAAGTTAGGAGAAATTATCATGCATACAAACTCAAAACTTGATAGTTCTGCTTACTTAAAATTGGGAAGATCATAACTCAAAAAATTTGATGTAACTGATTACCTCAAATTTTTTGAGTTAGCCCAACTTATTCGGGTTTACAGTGTATAATATTTTAAACTCACGCGTGAAAGGGTTAAGAATCTTCTCAACAGTGCTCAAAATGCAGTGGGGAAATGCTGGCATACGTGATGGTACTTTTGACAACCCTAATATCTTTATCGTTATAGTTCTTGTTCTTGGTGTGAATGTGCCTATAGACTTAAAACTATAATATATTTCATACAGTGTGGGGACAGTAAGATTTTTTAAAAGAATTTATTTTATTCAGTAAGGATGCATTAGTGACAGCAAAGACATTTATTATGTTACAAAAAAGATTTCTATGTTAAATAAATGATGTTCTTAACTTTCTATTCATCAAAGAATCCTGAGGAAAAAAATGTTTCTTGAGCACCAAATCAGCATATTAATGATTTCTGAAGGATCATGTGACACTGTAGACTGGAGTAATGATGCTGAAAATTCAGCGTTGCCATCACAGGAATACATTACATCTTAAAATAAATTCAAATAGAAAACAGTTATTTTAAATTGTAATAATATTTCACAATATTGCTATTTTACTGTATTTTGATCAATTATATGCTTCTTACCAACCCCACACTTTTGAACAGTAGTGTATGCAATTATACCCTAATAATATATTTATTATAAAAATCAATACATTTTTACATGATACAAAAAACCTGATGAATAAGAAAAACAACCTGATATCTCAGAGAAGTAGATGTAAGCCCTTCAAACTCTTCAAGGCACTTTGGTTAGGCATAGACACCGTTGCGTGCCAGAAGAATTAGAGATTTCCCTTTGAGGTCACACCAGGTGAACGAGCTCAGTGAATTCAGAGCTCTCGCTGTGTGCAAAGCACAACTGAACATTTTCATCTCATCAGGTGTGCGATTTGGGATTCAGGTCATGGCGTGCATTCCCAAATGTGTGCTTTGAGTGACAGATCAGAACGGCGACGTTCAGTGAAACATGCCTTTAAACACGCGCCACGGTCTCTAACTCCGCTGATTAAAGAAAATATTTTTGGAAGAGATTTCAAAACTATAACACAGGGTTCATCCTGCCTGTGCAATTGGTTTGACAAACAATATCAGCCAATTCTGCTGAGAGAAAGCAAAAACACAAGCCGATTTTCATCTCTGCATTTCGTATTGCCACTTTATGGTGATATCAGTGATAACACAGCAATATATCTGCCTCCCGAGAAGCTAAAAAAGCAGCTTTTACAGGGGGTGGGAAGGGGGTATTTTCACTTGTAATTGGGGTAGCTTTCATCTTAGCTGACAAGGGGAGCAGTAAGAAAGGGAGAGGACCAAGTGGGAGCTATCACTTCCCCTATTTCCTGGCCCCAGACAAAGCCAGCCAACCCACTGAAGATGATGTATTTCTGATCAAAGAGCTAGAGAGTTGTCAGCAGCCCCGGCTAGCTCAGCAACCTGATTGCTCCTGGATAGATTTGTCCCTTTGATCAGAGAATATTCTGACTGCAGGCACTGTTTATGCACTGAGACGAGAGGAGGAGGGGAGAGAAGAATCCAACATTATGAGGCGAGAGGAAAAGATAGTACACGAGAGAGCTGTGCGCGCTTAAGGGTACTTTGCCTAGGGACTGCGTCTGGCTTATATTTGTTATAATTAGTTTCAGCTAATTAGATAATGCTATCTAACACATCCTCAGTCCTGAGCACAATGCTCTGTTATTTTTCTTCCTTCAGCACTTTCGGGCCCGGTCAGCGTTTTGCTGCTGTAAAACACCGAGTATTGCAAGTCATACAAGTTTGAACCATGTGATCAGCACATAAGCTATGTCAGATAAGAGGAATTAAATACTCAAAACAACTATGAACAGATTATTAGCCAATGTTGGAAATAAGAACATAAACAGAGCGGCTAACTGGCTGCACAGCCGATGAATGAGAGAATATTTGTCCGACAACCGATATAATGGACCTTGCTAATACACAATAATGGGCAGACATTTATGTTTTTAATGTTTTTTAGTTAATTAAGTGAATAAAATGTCTGTTAAAAAAAAAAAATAATAATAATACAATGCGAGTTTAGCAACATTTTGTATTTGAGATTCTTCTAATTCTGATTCCAGTTCCATTTGATACATTAACAAACAGTAAAATAAATAAATAAATAAATAAATAAATAGTTGTGAGAAATATTATTAGAATTTTAAATGTTTTCTATTTTAAAATATGGTAACACTTCAGTATAGGGAACACATATTCACTTATTCACTATTAACTACAACTTTTTGCACCAATTAACTCCTAATTTACTGCTTATTAATAGTTAGTAAGGTAGATTTTGTAGCATTTAAATTTTAGAAAAAGGTCATTTAGAATAAGGCAATATTAATATGTGCTTTAAGTACTACTAAACAACCAATATACTAGTAATATGCATGCTAATAAGCAATTACTTACTTTTAGGGTTGAACCCTAAAAGTGTTATTCCAGCATTTTAAGCATTATTCCAGTCAGTGTCACGTTATCCTTCAAATCATTCAAATATGCGGATTTCAAGAAAAATGCTCAAGAAAAATGTCTTATTATCAATGATGAAAACAGTTGTGCTGTTAATGTAATGCATCCTTGCTGAAAAGTATTCATTTCATTTTTTTTCTATCATAAAATCATGTCACATAAAATCATATCAAGTGTGTTTAAGAATTACAAACTGTTCTTTGATTATTATTCACCCTTTCCAATAATTCAGCAAATCCAGTCACTCTTGCTCTATAGTTATAAGTACTGCCCACCATCTATTTGATGAAAAATACAGTAAAAAAAAAAAGAAAGAACAGTTATGTGAAATATTATTACAATTTTAAATGTTTTCTATTTGAAAATATGGTAACACTTCAGTCTAGGGAACACATATTCACTATGAACTATGACTTTTCCCTCAGTAAACTCCTAATTTATTTCTTATTAATAGTTAGTAAGTTAGTTGTTAAGTTTAGATATTGGGTAGTACTAAGAATGTAGAATATGGTCATGCAAAATAAGGCATTAATATGTGCTTTATAACAGCCAATATTCTAGTAATATGCATGTTAATAAGCAACTAGTTAAAATACCCTAAAATAAAGTCAACTCATCCAATTTTGTTCTTGCATGCAGAATTACCTGGCAAGTTATGAGAAGTTCCGCATTTGGAAAGCACTTTACATCTTAATTCCTCAGGTAGGGAAATATAGCAACAATCATCTCTTCTCAGAGCCCATAAAGGGAACAGATTACTAATTATGCACATTAATGAGCCGAGACATTTGCTGAGTCTTGTTAACACTTTCTCAGTGTTTGTGTTGTTCTAAACTGACATGGACAGTATGGCTAACTGCAGTCAGACAGCCATACACGTGTTCTGCTCTGGACAGTTAGTCCTTGTGGTTGAATCGGTCTGCTTGGGCCAAACGCCATGTTGTAAAAACATCCACAATCTCTTTAGCATAATGATTTATATATATACACAATATCAATCAAACTAAAATAAAATGTTTTTAACTACATTAATCCTTTAAAAAAAAAAAAAAAAAAAAAAGAATAATCACTGTCCCCAGTGGCAGCAACAGCTACTTTTAAAAGAAAGAGAAAAAAAATGAAAGCACTGGTATTCCCTTCAGGAAATGCAAGTCTATTTTTTGTACAAAAATATATAAGATTACTTGGATGCTTTAAACCCATATAGACAAAACAAGGGAAACAGACTATTAGTTAAATGCAATATAAATGGAGTAAAAAAATAACAATTTGGTATGTAAAGAAAAGACCAATTAAACTTTAGTATGCAAATCGTATAATAAATGACATCACTTGCAGTTAAATTTTTCAATGTTAAAGAATTCTATAAGTGTTAAAGGGGTGGATGATTGAGCATAAACATCTGCAAAGTTTCGATGATCAAAGTTCAATGCAAAGGGAGATATTTTCTTTTAAAGAATTTCCTTTTTAAGGACTACAACAAACGGCTGGTAGGGACTACAACAAGCTTCTTCCCAGGTTAGTGACATCACTAACCCTAAAATTTAAAAAATTCCGGTCCCTGAGAACACGCAACAAAGGGGGTGAGGCCATGTTGGGCTGCTTTAGAGAAGAGGAAGAGTTGTTGTAGTAGATAGGGATGGGCATTTTTCCAAAATATTGTATTCGAATATTTGGGCTCGTAAAAAACGAATATTCGAATATCCGTTTATTTAAATGAGGTTAAACGAGAAGGACGTTATTTTTTTAAAATTCATCAAGATTTTGTAACCATTTCTGAACAAGCTTACGATTAGGCAATATGCACAAGAAGCTAACGTTATATCTTAAGCTTTTCTTTTAGTTCAAAGCATTAAACAATATGCACAAACAAAAAATATATACTAAATATAAAGAACAAAAATATTTAAGCTCAAGCAGCACGAACGGGAAGAAAAGCAGACAGCGCCAGTTATCGTACAAAACGTTCATAATACACTCGAGTCAGTAACGTTATATGGTATGGTTATCATTTTCATATTTCATATTGCGTAAAGAGACTTTCCCGAAAACTCTTCTCCTGATTCACAAATACTTCGTAAACGTCAGAAGTGATAGTGCAATGTGTGTGTGTTAATGAATTCCCATCAGTCGTAAATGGGACGCGCGTGCACGCTCATTCTCAATTACCATAAATCCCGCCCATTAAATCTGACTGACAACTATATATGGGCATCATATTATGACACCAAACGAAGGATTTTGGACATATTATTGTCACGGTGCACACAAGAACAAGATGGTAAGATCCAAGTGCAGCGATGTTTATTACAGGAAACTCCAAGCATGTAATCCAGAACACAGGCAAAGGGTAAACTCCACAAAAACAGTCAAATACAGAAAGCCAGAGAAACAAAAGTGCCCGTAACAAAAATACAACAAACCACAACTGAGGACAGAAACAACTGAGATAAAATAGACAGACACTGATTACAAAATACGTGACAGCTGGGTGTGATGATGTGATAATTGGATAATGAGTCCGGCAGTGCGTTATGGGTAGTGTAGTCAATAGGGTGAAAACAGTCCAGGATGGAGTGCCCTCAAGTGGCTAATTCGGGCACTCTCACTGACGGTTGTGACATTACCCCCCCTCAAAGGAGCGGCTACCAGACGCTCCACCAGACAAAACAAAAACGAAAAACACAAAAACTCAGGAGGGAGGTGGACAGGAGGAGGATCAGGGGGAGGGATGGTGGGCCAGGACCAGAGTCTCCAACAGAAGGCCAGGGGGGAGCCGGGGGAACAGTCCATGGAGACTCTAGTGGGGTCAGGGTTCTGGCAAGTTGCCAAGGCGGTGCTGGAGGAACTGACCAAGCGGGTGTCAACAGACCTGGGGTCCTGGCCGACAGCCAGGGTGGCGCTGGGGGAACCGACCAGGCTGGTTCCAGTGGTTCTGGAGTCCTGGCTGAGTGCCAGGGTGGCGCTGGAGGAACTGACCAGGCTGGTTCCAGAGGGTCTGGAATCCTGGCTGATTGCCAGGGTAGTGCCGGAGGAACTGACCAGGCTGGTTCCAATGGTTCAGACGGCCTGGGCAGTGGCGGCAGAGCAGAAAGCCTGGGCGGCGGCGGCAGGGCAGAAGGCTTGGACGGCGGCAAGGCAGTAGGCTTGGACGGCGGCAAGGCAGTAGGCTTGGACGGTGGCGGCAGGGCAGTAGGCTTGGACGGCGGCGACAGGGCTGGCCAAGGGTGCTTCGTGGCCGTATCAGGGAGAACGAGCAGCTCGGTGACGGCCTCCGTGGCCGTATCAGGGAGAGCGGACAGCTCGGTGACGGCCTCCGTGTTCAGGCTGGGGCTGCTCTGGGACGGCCTCCGTGTTCAGGCTGGGGCTGCTCTGGGACGGCCTCCGTGTTCAGGCTGGGGCTGCTCTGGGACGGCCTCCGTGTTCAGGCTGGGGCTGCTCTGGGACGGCCTCCGTGTTCAGGCTGGGGCTGCTCTGGGACGGCCTCCGTGTTCAGGCTGGGGCTGCTCTGGGACGGCCTCCGTGTTCAGGCTGGGGCTGCTCTGGGACGGCCTCCGTGTTCAGGCTGGGGCTGCTCTGGGACGGCCTCCGTGTTCAGGCTGGGGCTGCTCTGGGACGGCCTCCGTGTTCAGGCTGGGGCTGCTCTGGGACGGCCTCCGTGTTCAGGCTGGGGCTGCTCTGGGACGGCAGCGTGCTCAGGCTGGGGCTGCTCTGGGACGGCAGCGTGCTCAGGCTGGGGCTGCTCTGGGACGGCAGCGTGCTCAGGCTGGGGCTGCTCTGGGACGGCAGCGTGCTCAGGCTGGGGCTGCTCTGGGACGGCAGCGTGCTCAGGCTGGGGCTGCTCTGGGACGGCAGCGTGCTCAGGCTGGGGCTGCTCTGGGACGGCAGCGTGCTCAGGCTGGGGCTGCTCTGGGACGGCAGCGTGCTCAGGCTGGGGCTGCTCTGGGACGGCAGCGTGCTCAGGCTGGGGCTGCTCTGGGACGGCAGCGTGCTCAGGCTGGGGCTGCTCTGGGACGGCAGCGTGCTCAGGCTGGGGCTGCTCTGGGACGGCAGCGTGCTCAGGCTGGGGCTGCTCTGGGACGGCAGCGTGCTCAGGCTGGGGCTGCTCTGGGACGGCAGCGTGCTCAGGCTGGGGCTGCTCTGGGACGGCAGCGTGCTCAGGCTGGGGCTGCTCTGGGACGGCAGCGTGCTCAGGCTGGGGCTGCTCTGGGACGGCAGCGTGCTCAGGCTGGGGCTGCTCTGGGACGGCAGCGTGCTCAGGCTGGGGCTGCTCTGGGACGGCAGCGTGCTCAGGCTGGGGCTGCTCTGGGACGGCAGCGTGCTCAGGCTGGGGCTGCTCTGGGACGGCAGCGTGCTCAGGCTGGGGCTGCTCTGGGACGGCAGCGTGCTCAGGCTGGGGCTGCTCTGGGACGGCAGCGTGCTCAGGCTGGGGCTGCTCTGGGACGGCAGCGTGCTCAGGCTGGGGCTGCTCTGGGACGGCAGCGTGCTCAGGCTGGGGCTGCTCTGGGACGGCAGCGTGCTCAGGCTGGGGCTGCTCTGGGACGGCAGCGTGCTCAGGCTGGGGCTGCTCTGGGACGGCAGCGTGCTCAGGCTGGGGCTGCTCTGGGACGGCAGCGTGCTCAGGCTGGGGCTGCTCTGGGACGGCAGCGTGCTCAGGCTGGGGCTGCTCTGGGACGGCAGCGTGCTCAGGCTGGGGCTGCTCTGGGACGGCAGCGTGCTCAGGCTGGGGCTGCTCTGGGACGGCAGCGTGCTCAGGCTGGGGCTGCTCTGGGACGGCAGCGTGCTCAGGCTGGGGCTGCTCTGGGACGGCATCGGGCTCAGGCTGAGGCTGTTCTGAGAGCATCCTCCAGGCACGCAAGACCGCTAAAACATAGAACGTGAGGACAGCCCTCTTGGCCATCACCGGACTGATAGGGAGAGCATGCCATACTGGAGCGGACCCACTGGCTGGAGCGGGCTCTGTAGTAGACCCACTGGCTGGAGCGGGCTCTGTAGTAGACCCACTGGCTGGAGCGGACTCTGTAGTAGACCCACTGGCTGGAGCGGACTCTGTAGTAGACCCACTGGCTGGAGCGGGCTCTGTAGTAGACCCACTGGCTGGAGCGGACTCTGTAGTAGACCCACTGGCTGGAGCGGACTCACTGGCTGGAGCGGACTCACTGGCTGGAGCGGACCCACTGGCTGGAGCGGACTCACTGGCTGGAGCGGACTCACTGGCTGGAGCGGACTCACTGGCTGGAGCGGGCTCTGTAGTAGACTCACTGGCTGGAGCGGGCTCTGTAGTAGACTCACTGGCTGGAGCGGGCTCTGTAGTAGACCCACTGGCTAGAGCAGACCCACTGGCTGGAGCGGACTCACTGACTTGAGCGAACTCACTGACTGAAGCAGGCTCTGAAGTGGACTCACTAACTGAAGCAGGCTCTGGAGTGGACTCACTAACTGAAGCGGGCTCTGGAGTGGATTCACTGACTGGAGCGGGCTCTGGAGTGGACTCACTGACTGGAGCGGGCTCTGGAGAGGCCTCCGGGTCTTGGGGGATGGAAGCCTTCCTCCTCCTCTTCCTCCTTTTAGATGTGGGAAGCGGAGACTCAGTGCCAACCTCCTCTGAGGCCTCTGAAGCAGATTCACGGGCTGGGACGCATTCATGGACTGGAGCAGGCCTTGGAAAGGACACACGGGCTGGAGCGGGCACACGGGCTGGAGCGGGTGCTGGAGGTAGTCGAAGCGGCCCATTCCCACGCAGATGCAGGTAATTGGAGAAATTCCAAAAGTTTAATCCCCTTACCAGCTCCATCTCCCACTGCGGCAGAGGTTTATCCAGACAGTTATTAATTGTGTCTTCGAGGACCGTATCAGAGAGACCATACCCCTCCGCCCGTGACCAGAACTTCTGGACGAATGCCTGCACTCCCATTCTCCTCTGGCGGAGAGTTGCCAAAAGGGCCTGAGCCTCCTCAGCCCCCACTGATGACCGGAGTCTCCTGCTGCTGGATCCTTGCATAGCGGTGGTTTGTTCTGTCACGGTGCACACAAGAACAAGATGGTAAGATCCAAGTGCAGCGATGTTTATTACAGGAAACTCCAAGCATGTAATCCAGAACACAGGCAAAGGGTAAACTCCACAAAAACAGTCAAATACAGAAAGCCAGAGAAACAAAAGTGCCCGTAACAAAATACAACAAACCACAACTGAGGACAGAAACAACTAAGATAAAATAGACAGACACTGATTACAAAATACGTGACAGCTGGGTGTGATGATGTGATAATTGGATAATGAGTCCGGCAGTGCGTTATGGGTAGTGTAGTCAATGGGGTGAAAACAGTCCAGGATGGAGTGCCCTCAAGTGGCTAATTCGGGCACTCTCACTGACGGTTGTGACAATTATAGGAAACAATTTCCATAACAAATAAGTGGCCATTAGCTTGCCCAACCGTATTGAAATCTATCCATTATTTGATTAAAGTGCTCCGTTTGCAGATGCTATTACTGGCTCTCACAATAAAAGTAAAAAGAAAAAACATATGTAATTACTATATATAATATTTTTTCAAAATGCTGTGTAAATATGTACCTTATTAAGGTGAATTAAAATGCAGCCTTATTAATGACCAATATGTTCGGATGTTAAACGCACTATTTACGCGTGACTGGGAGCAGGTGTAGATTTCTTTCGTACCAACTAACATTTGGAAAATACGAACATTTTAATGAATCCGAAAATTTACGCCAGAACCACTTTACACACGATTTACACAAAAATTTGTTCTGCTCGTGTTTCATGAATGAGACCCTTTGTGATTTCTGTTAGTAAATATATCTTCCTCGACGAAACTTAAAGAAAGCATATGTCTCAAAATCATTTTGCTATCAGATAAGTTCTTATCGGCTCATTCAGGTTACAGATGCACTTATCTGTCGTGAATGCAGTAAGCTAATGACGGCTGTCTTTCCTCATTCGACGGGTGTTTAGATTTAATTTTCATGACGATCAAATAAAATGAACTTGTTAAACACGCTCCACACCGCCACCCAGTGCAGTTAGTTATAACTGCGAGTTTTAGTGCTTAGGATTTATCATGGATTTACTGCATTTATGGCCAGCAAAGCAACATAGTAAAATTCGAATAGTATTTTTAATTTTTCGAATATGAATAGTGTTGTTGTCATGCCGTTATTTTACGCCGGACTGCTTCACAAACGAGGGTCAATTCAACACTGGATTTGAACAAAAGATGAACATGACGGCACATGCAAGTCTATAAGTTGAATTAACTCCATAAATCTATATAAATTTATCCACTAACCATTCAGAAACGTCCAGTTGCATTCTAAAAGTTGTAACTTCTTCCTGAGTCTCTCCATCAGTGTCGACTCCGGTTTGAACAATGTAAGGCTGAACACCGTTACTGACAATCCTCATTTTGGCTGCGTGAGATCCTCCAGCTTTGTTGTTGAGCAATCGAAGGGCATTAAAGCTGTTAGAGCTGTTAAAGCTCCATCCTCTGCTCATTTGCATTTAATGGGACACACAAAAATGGCGTGTTTTTGCTCACACCAGATTGGGGGAAAATTTGACAAGCTATAATGATCTGTAGAGTATTTTGAGCTGAAACTTCACAGACACATTCTGGGAACACCAGAGACTTATATGATATCTTGTGAATAGGGACATAATAGGTGCTCTTTAAGCCCGAATAGATATAAAGATCATTCGTTTTTATCATTAATCAGCTAAAAAATAAATAATTCTTAAAGA
Source organism: Chanodichthys erythropterus (assembly GCF_024489055.1). Classification (NCBI taxonomy): domain Eukaryota; kingdom Metazoa; phylum Chordata; class Actinopteri; order Cypriniformes; family Xenocyprididae; genus Chanodichthys; species Chanodichthys erythropterus. The sequence goes on from NC_090238.1 coordinate 34,173,322, forward strand.
GATTCCAACTATATCATTCCTCTGTGGCTTTATTATTGTACAGTAGTTGTGGTGTGGACTTGCCTATTCTCTAGAATTAGAATGATTAAAACTTTATAGTTATTGTTTTAGTTATCATCCTTGGTGTGAACAGGCCAAAGTGTTTTCAAGCTTAAGTCTAAATAACATTTTTAAAAACATAGCACGAATAAAACTACATAGCACACAAGACTGACTTTATCAATGAAACAGTTTGAATAGAATATTTATGCTATATCCATAAAGTTGAATTCAATTGCAGAAAGGTGTGTAGAAAAATAAAAAGTAGTGAAAAGTAGTGATTTTTTCACCATGAAAAAGAAGACAGAGTTCACACCTGCAGCAACTTTTGGTCTAGCATGTAAAACATCCCAAATAAACCTAGACAAGCTGTTGCCTCTGCAGTCTCAAGAAGAAAGTTAAAATCAGGATGCAGAAAGGATCTTTTTTTTTTTTTACTCGTCATCTTTCATTATTGGTAGCTTGATACTATTTTCAGCATCATGGCATGCTAGCAATAAAGACAGTGATTATGTAAGCCCTGCTTAGCATATGTGACGGCTAGATTTGGGTCAAACAGTGATGCAGAATCCAGGTCATTTCTGACAGCTGATGAAAACCGAACTCATCTGTGCCTTTGTAATGATGTATTTATGAGTAGGAAGGGATCTCTGGGTAGAAGGGGCCGAGCACAACCCTCTCAGTAATGACAGATTACTTCCACTAGTGTATGTGTGCATTTCCAAGTCCTCTCCGCCTCTGTTGTTTCTTCTCTGCTGTACCTGCCAGCCAAACCTTTCATATTCCTGTGCAGGGGGGCTAGATGTTGCATTATTAATATATGAATCACTCTTCAGAAAAGAAAACATGTATGATTTACCCACAGGGCAGTTCTCAAACGGCTGGTCTGTGTATCAAAGAACTACACAGTCTGCAATCCAGGGCCATTTTGTACTGAGATTTATAGACGGTTTTGTTCTAATTGATATGTTGAGTCTTTCATGAATATACCATCTGATGGGTGCTGGTTTCCCATAAAACATACACAGGATGCAGGCTGATATATGACTGAACAATACATTGGGGTCAGTGATTAAAAACAAACGTTATTATGCAGGGGTCATTCAACATGGGGACAGGAGAGGTGCCAGTCAATAAATGGGAAAAAAGTAACTTGCATTGCTCATTTGAAAAAAATATTTTTTAAAGTAATGCATTACTTTAGTAGTTAATTAAGTAATCTGATTACATAACTCACCTAACTGTGCTACATCCAACACTGTTGGTCACATGACCTGAGTTTGATTTGGCATACAATTTTTTTTTTCCAAATAATACAAATCAAAGCTCAATATTGTTAAAATAGTTCTTTCTAAGAAATAATAATAATAATAATAAAGTAGTCTTTTGAAGCACAATATGACATATCACGGCAGTTCTGTCATGTAAAATGACATTATTATTGTTTTTTTGTACACATGAATTGCATTTATGTACTATTGAATAAATTAAATTGTGTTATGGAATCAATAGATCCACAAAAAAAAAAAAAATAGCAGAAAATCAATGGTTTATTAATGATTTTCATATAAATGTTTTCATAGCAATACCAGCATTTTTGCATGTTATCACTGAGAGTTACAATGTTATCTTCCTCACAAATATTAGCAACCGTACAGCTGCTACCATTCTCCAGAAACATCACAGTGCGTTATTTAACACAAGTTTGCGGTGTCAACACTTTTATTTCTATCATGCACTGAGGCCACAACTCCGCTTGTCCTTTTTTGACAAATGATTTCCTCTTTGGCATTTACACCAAGGCAATTCATTTTTAGCATTTCAAATTTACATGTAATGTACGTATCAGAATGGTCGAGACCCATCACTTCACATGTGGCTTTTGTTCGCAAGTGTCAACCAAACAAGGGAAATGTTACCGAAGGCATCCCACTCCGCTCCAGCTAATCAAAGCCACTCAAAAGTTGTACGGCACCAGATCTGTCTGTGAAACCTGACATTTCTTGGTGAAGAAACACATTTAATACCGCCCTGTCTTCTGTTCGTGCCGTGTAAAGTTTAATGAGCACCTTTTGTGGCAGGACATGAATAATGTATACATTACCCTACTTTAAAGCATACATGCCGCATGTGTCTTGAGAACGGACAGGAGGCGCAGTGACGGACTGGTGAAATTAAAAGCCTGAGGGGGGAGGAGAAAAGTTAAAGGCTCCACATTACGGTCGATTGTGTCACCACGTCGGTTCCAATATAAGTGGGAAGATGGAAAAGATGTCCACCCACCCCCCTCCAGCCAAGTCAATCCTCACCAAAGATGTTCGTTTACGGGCAAAACGAATGCACTGAAGGGTGAAGCCACAGCAGAGATATAGAGTTTCCCAAGGCACAGGAAAATACTTCAAAAAGGCTTCTGCCTGGATAAATGTTTCCCATATGAACCGATTTACTATTAAAGGAATAGTCCAGTCAAAACTTTTACTCAGACCATGTCCACACTAATATCTTTTTAGTTGAAAAATACGTTTTCCCTTTAAAAACATTCAACAGACATTTCAAAACACTTCAGCATCCAAACAAAACTGGGTAAAAACGATCACTGGTTTACATTGGCTATATAACCAGCCAAAACCATCCAAGGTGCATCCAAAAATCACGAGGAACAACTAACTTTGCGATCATTAAAAATGTGGTTGTATATAGCATGAATGTGCGTGGTATGAACGTAATCTGGGCATACATTCGTTATGTTGCTTTTGTCATGTGACCTATCAGTGTTGAGGGTAAAGCATTAAGTAACTTGAGTTACGTAATCAGATTACTTTTTCCCAAGTAACCAATAAAGTAACGCATTACTTTTAAATGTACAACAAAATATCTAAGTTACTTTTTCAAATAAGTAACGCAAGTTACTTTGTTTTCCCATGCATTGACTGACAGTTCTCCTGTCCCCATGTTGAGAGAAATCATAAATGCTGAGGCATTGTGTGTAAACATGATGGTTATTGTAGTACTAGTCTGTAAATGTTTCACTTTTGGTGTAAAAGGGCCTTTAAATTTGCCAAAACTTTTTGTTGTTTTTATAGTAAAATGTGCATCAGATGGACACTTCTTGCAAAAAGTAGAAGGTAATTTGAGTACTTTTCGCCTACTGTTTTATGAATACTATGAATTTGGACATACTACTCCCTTTTCACCTACTATGTAGTAGGGAAGTAGGCATATTCAGATGCATTCAAGTCTATTTCTTACATGCATATATGCAGCAGTGAGATAATACAAACTCTGCAAACAAGCTATTAAACTGTTTAGGCAACGCTGATGCATATTTTCCGTTATTTTGGATCTGATTTGTTGTGTTTGTATGTTGATGTCATCATGGTGATAATTAAGAACTGGGATTGTATATATGATCAGTGAGAACCGTATGCCAAAGTCACTGAGTCCAATATGGGCGGATACTTGAAACCAAAATGTTTAAAAGTTTCTGTTTGTGGTGGAGGTGAACAGCACTCCAGTGTGGAAGAGATGCATAAATGTAGCAAAACCAAAATGTATTGGTGTGGAAGTGGCCTTACACTCATTTTGTTTGAAATCTGTATGCTGTTATTTTTTCCATGGGGGCAAAAAAAAAAAAAAAAAAAGAGAAAACTTTTCACATAGATCTTTTTCCATATAAAAAGCCCAGTGTGTTCCCATGCTGTCAAGCTCAGAAAAGTAGGAAAATGGCATCTTTAAAAACTCCATAAAAATAAATTACCTTTGTCTTTAATAATTTACTAAACACTGTTAAATGTATCCTCAAAAAGAATATTAAAAGGATGAACACGTGAAAATAACATTTATACTCAAATAACCCAAATCTTAATATCAGAGTTTATAGGGCTTTTTCATCACATTTGGAGTTTGATAGTCTGCGAACACTACTGCCGTTGTATAGGAAAAAAAAGAAAAGAAAAATATGTTTTTCTTTAGGGCTTTTCACACTTGAAATAATTACCCTGGGTCATTCTAAACACTGGGTTAACGGAATCCTGGGTTATCTTGATTCATGTTTCACACTGCTCATAATTTACCCAGGGTTAACAATTAATCCTGGATATTCATAAACTGAAATTTCACATTGTGCATTCCTAAACCCTGGATTAACATTCTTATTTGCATATTTGCGATGCCAATGTCACTGAATGGATAAGCGCAGCACATGACCTGTTACATAAGCTCTAGCATTGCCGACTGACTGTACTATCGAGTTTATACTGGTCAGACATTTCGGACTATAAAGGTAAGAATGACTAATGTGACTAAAGGTCTCTTCTTCACTCAAATTGTCTTTTTCTGTCAGCATTTGACATTTTTCCTCTCTAACTTCTGTTTATATACAATGCGCCTCTCAAATTTACTGTTTATATACAATGCGCAGTGTTTCTGTGACCGTGCAAAGCAGGCAAATATGAGTACGCAATTGGTGTCAGTTGCTAAACGTCTAGCTGTAACATTGCATCGTTTCACACTGTACAAGTTTGGCACTGCAAAAGCAAAAGGTTTCATAACCCCGCTCCGGAGCAGGGTTTCATAACCCTGGGTAAAAAGAGGTGCTAGCCCAGCTTCTAAATTACAAGTGTGAAATGTTTCTTTAACCCGGGGTTAAAAGAGGTGTTTAGAACAACGAAAACCTGGGATTAAGCACAGTGCGAAAAGCCCTTTTGTGTTCTTTGTGTTAAATAACAGCATATGGATTTGGAATAACATACACTAAAAGGTAAATAAAGAACAGAATTTTCATTTTCAAATCACCCGGCCTTTTAAAATTATGTGACAGACTATGTAACTCTACAGGAAGATGGTGTACTGTACTATGATAAGAATGTACTTTTGGAGAAAAGCCAAGTATACTCGGGGGGTGGGGAAATCCAGAAATTGCTTATGTAATACATGTGACCCAGTGACAATGTGCGACCTAGATTTCTAAAAAGCCACAGTATATATCACCTGTAAGGTAATATGCTGATGTTTTCTTTTACGACCTTCAAAAAAGCAAAGATAAATAACACCGATAACTTCGCAACACAGTCATCTCTCTCGCTGCATTTTTCTCCAGCAAACCTGCACCATATGCGACAGCCCCGCGCCCCTTTGATCATGTGTAAGTGCAGCACTTCCCCCTTCCAATACATCCCTCCCTCCGTACACATGGCTCACCTAAGCCGTCTGTCATCCAGCCCTGTAACCGCCTGCTCTGCTCACTAAATTAGATATCTCCTGAGCAAGTCCTGCTGCTCGACTGAACCTCATTGAGGAGATTGGTGGGCCTCTATCTCCTGAAAGATCTTCGCCCTGTTGAATAAGCAATGCAGCGTCCTTCTGGCCTGCCCAGGGCAACCCTCATCTGCGTTCTCCTCTGCTCCCCACCCCCAAGAGATTGCCTTCCCAGCTACTCTCAGTCAACGCAGCCACGCTGATGCACAAAGAGTGGATTGGCTTAGCCGCCGGGTGATGGATGCATTTTCACGGCCATCTCCGTTATCTCTCCCAAACAGGTCCCGGACTTCATTCTCTTCCTTTTTCTGCCCCTTCTACCCCCTCCGCCCCCAAGGCTTTTCTTTCGCCCCATTTTCTGAAGGTCAATCATTAATACAACTGTGCATTAGTGCTGACCTCGTGAACCCTTAACCTAAAAGCCTCAAACCCGAATATTGAGAATTCAAACCCTTGTTTTGGTCTTTCTCATCTCAGGCTATATGCAGGAACCAAGTTTTCAAGGTCAAGGACTGAATGACCTGGACCCCAAATAATGTGGAGGGGCCCCCACTCATCATTGTCTCCATGGACACGGTTCAGCAAGGCCCAGTGCACTGATTGGCTAAGCGAGGCATCTTCAAGTTAATCAATGAGCTTCATTTGATGGGAAAAACCATGGAAATCTATCAGTAACTGACACTTGGGGCCCCACTGCTTTTTCATTGCTTAATCTATTTTAAAAGAAATCAAAGAAAAAATTTCTAAGGGATAAAACAAATGGTCCAACTACAGCTTAACATCAGCTTATAGAAAACTGTAGAGCTGCAAATTGGCTAATGACACAAAATGTCCACAATAACGGGGAATAAACAAGTTAACAAAATCTAGTTTAAAACACATGCAAAGTTCTTTTTTAGTCATGTTTCATACATTTTTGTATAAAATCAATTTTAAAAAAAAGTTTACACTAAAAAACATCCTGTGGTGTAACTGACTTCGGTAGCAAGACGGTACTGAAATTTTAAAAATGTGACAATACCATCATTTCCCCCTAGCATTTTGAGCACTGTTGAGCGGGTTCTTAAACACCTCTGATTGGCCATTGTGTTCACATGCTCAACAGATATGTTTGTGATTGGACGCTTCAAAAACATAGACATCTTTGACGCCCTGATGTTTGAAAGCAGGCATCTATCAGCCGATCCATAATATAATATAATATAATATAATATAATATAATATAATATAATATAATATAATATAATATAATATAATATAATATAATATAATATAATATAATATAATATAATATAATATATACAACATTTATAATGCATTAAATATAGATTATTTCAAGCGCTCCCATGTGTATCTGTGTAAGCGCTCGGTAAAGAGCATCAAAGATGTCTATTTACAACATGTTTTTGAAGCATTGATCATTGTAGCCAACCACAGACATCTCTGTTAAGAATCTGCTCAACAGTGCTCAAAATGCTAGGGGGAAATGCTGGTATTGTCACGTTTTTAACATTTCAGTGCCGACTTGGTACCAAAAATATTAAAAAAAAAAATTAATTCAGAAATGTAAAACATGCTAATCATCAAAGAGGTATATTCAAGTCATTGTATGCATGAATTGCAATTTCAATTTATTCTTAAAAAAAAAAATCTTTGAGCAAGTGTTGTCAAAAGTACCAACCTCAATACCAAGTCAGTACTGAAATGTAAAGAATATGATGCTTTGAGCACTGTTAAGCGGAATTGTAAACGGACCGTCCACTGACAGATGCCTGCTTTCAAATGCTCCCCCTTTCAAAATACTTCCAAATTCAACTTCCGTGTGCTTTCAAACGCTCCCATGCGTTGACCATTGAAGCCAATCACAGACATATCTGATGAGCGCATGAACACAATGGCCATTCAGAGGTTTTTACGAATCCACTCAACAGTGCTCAAAGTGTCATATTTTTCAAATTTCAGTACCAATTTGGTATATGGTGGTTGGTACTTTTGACAACTCTACTTTGAGCCATAGAGAAGTTGAACACAGGGACTTTGAAGCTGAATCTTGGCAGCAGACTAAACAATAAATAAGGTGGAAACATTAAAAATGGTTTAACCAAGGTTGAATGTAGGTTCAAATATAAATTCATAATAATCTTACTATCTAGAATACATTATGCCACACACAACTCTCTTCACAGTATTGGCAACATTTTGCTTTACGTGTCCTTATGCATTATTAATGAAACAATACATTGGATTCTTAGTTAGTCAACCAACAGAGTCCCCACAGCATTATACTGTGTCCTAAAACAAAGAAATATGGACCTGGGGGCTTTTTGAAATTGAAAAGTGAACAGAGCACTGCCAATACAACCAAAGACTCAGAAACACAGCAGAACACATTCATTCTGGACAAGCTTCTTCATCACAAGCAATGGTGTTTGGCCCCAAACAAAACCCTCCTTGATTCCTGCAAACTCGGCATTTCAGGCCTCCCTCTCACAGCTCTGGAGTTTCACCAGAGCCTTGATGTATCACATATCTCTTGTGTTTTTCCTGCATGGCCATGTCTGAGAGTCAAAGGTCAAAGGGTGAAATAAAGCAGAAGCAATTTAAAGTCTGACAGGGCCTTGAAAGTCAGAACTCACTGCTGTCCATGCAGCCATACTTCTACTGAGGCCCCGTCCAACAAAGGTGCGGTGTGTTACAAACTCTTACAAAAAAAAAGAAAGGGGAAAAAAGATACATGAGAGAGGATTATTGGGGGTTTTCTTGACCCTTGAAGCCCCTGGAGGAGAAAATCTTTTCAATTTTTACCAGCTGGAGAAGTCTAGTTCACAAACAGGGAGTCGAACATGCTCTAAAAACAGAGGAATAACATGAGTATTACTGCAGTGTGCAGGCCATCGACATGCTTACAACATACAGATCATAAATCACTTCTTTGGATCACACACCATTTATGATAGTCAATATCAGCAAAACCCCTGGACACCATGCATGCATGCATACAGCGACTGACTTTAACCAGATTAAATCTATATGCCATGTTAAATCATTTACACTTGAGTCCAAAGCAAGATTTGCAATATTGCTTGAAACAGCGTTTTTTTCCCCCATTGAAAGATAGGCTATTTTTCATTTACAGCAGGAGATCGACAAATGAAGGCTGTGTGCTGTTTGCTAAACATATCATCAAATCTTGTAAAGCCTGCTTAATATTTAAAGTCCTGGCTATCCAAGCTAATGGCACAGGGCAAGAATAAGCTATTATAAAGTCAATAGTTTTATTAAGACAAATGATGGCATGGAGAAGAGGTTATTCTGATTAGTTTGGTTCATGCTTTTTAAAGGAGCAGATGTACAATAACCTTTTATATTAGAAGAGCTGTGCGCATTTCAACTCATTTCTCTCTTTTAGTGATGTTCAATTTACACGCAAATCTTTCTTTCGAATCAGTTCTAAACAATTTCTTTGAAATGATTCACAAAGTGTTTGTAAACCATTTGATTTTGGGGTGATAATTTAACATTTTGGAGAAATTAAACAAAAATTATAGTGATAAATCATAAATACAAAATTCTTTTCAATATATGGTTACATTCAATTGGGTCTGCAAAATGATTCAACACTCAATTGAATTATCCTGTTATTTTGAAGTCTCTACACGAATTGATTCTAAATGAATTGGAGCCTATGTTTAGAATGGAATACTAGCCTATTTTGTGCTAGATACTACACAGTGCATACTGTAAACCGCCTACTATATTGAACGAATGATTCAATGACTCACTCACTTGTTTAATAACTGGATGAATCAGCATTTTTGAACAAATCTCTTGAATGAATGATTCAATGACAAATACATTTTTAACAGTGACTTGTCACCACCTACTGGTGTAATGATGCAATTGATACAATCAATTACTTTTAAAATGTGATTTACTATATTTTGATCATTACCATGTATATCAGCATTTATATCCCATCTATAAACACTTATTATTGTAACTTGAATTATTGCAACACAGATGTGTTTGAAAATACTGTTAGTAAAGCTGTTTCATACCTACACAACAACTGCCTTCTCTGGAACACCAATGAAGATTTGAATGTTAGCTGTGATCGTACTTGTCAAAAGGTTTAATAAGCATAGCCGAATTAGGGCTGTCAAACGATTAATCGCGATTAATCGCATACAAAATAAAAGTTTGAGCTTGTATAATATATGTGTGAGTAAATGTGTGTAATTAATATGTATATATAAATACACACAAATTAATGTATATACTTAAGAGAAATATGTTATTTATGCAAAATATGTTATTTATATAAAAATATAAATAAATACATATACGTGTAAATATTTCTCCAATATATACATGGATGTGTTTATATTTATATATACATAATAATTACACACAGTACACCCACATATATTAGGCAAACTAAAACTTTTATTTTGTATCGTGATTAATCATTTGACAGCCCTAAGCCGAATCATTGTCATTTAGAAATAAGATCACGTAGGGGGTTTGAATCGAGATCGCAATCTTTTAACAATTAATCGTGCAGCTCTAATTTATTCTAATTTATTAACCATAACCAATTCTGTGAATCATAACTCAAAATTTGGCAGAAATTAAACTGTTAAGTACCGTTTAAAATTGTGGCGACCAGGGCGGGCGAGAGCCGTGAGGGAACGGCGCGAGGCCGGTGACGCAAGTGATAACAAGCATCACCTGGGAGGCACACCGGCCTTGAGTCTCTCACGGAGTGTGTGTAGACCGCGAGAGGCTGCCCGAGGCGGTGGTGCTGGAGCCTTGTGAAAGGTGGGACGGAGACCCGGATGCCGTGCTCCTGGGACGAGGTGGGGTGGCTGCCGTCCTGGACCTGGAAGGAGCGGAGGAGTTGCCGCCGTCTGCCGTGGGCCGGAGCCTGCTGCCGTCCGCCATGAAGGGGAGGAGCAGGGGACGGGGGACTCGCTGCCGTCTGCCCTCAGTCGGAGGAGCCATCGCCGGCCGCCAGGAGGTGGTCGAGGATCGGGCCGTCCACCGAGCGTCCAGTGCCACCGCATGGCACCGCGAAGAAGAGCCTCTTGGCAGGCTGAGGACCGAGCGGCAGTTTGTTTATTTTACATTAAAGTTTGTTTGAACGTTCGCCGGTTCCCGCCTCCTCCTTCCCATATCTACTGACCTCGTTACAAAAATACTGCTCAATTTTCCTTCAGATTCAATTCCTTCAAGTCTGCATACTGATTCATGACCCTAATGAATGAGTGAATCATTTTAAACTAGTCAATTGAAAAACAAATTAATAGGAGGCAATGTTTGCAAAAGAATACTATCTTATGTATTGAATACTGCCTACTATTCATACTGTACATTTAAAAATTTATGCAAAACACAACATTATTCATATTTAAATTTAATTTGTCTCACTGGAAATGGAATGCCAATTTAGGAGGCAGGATGGAATATTGCACAGTCATCGTTAAATTCTTTAAATAATTATACAAACTATGCATTGCAGAAATATGGTATGGTAGTGCGCCATTTTGAAAATTAAAGGGCTTCCAATTTAACAACAATAATGTTCAGAGTAAGAAACAAAGTGCAAACAGAGACACTTTGGCAGCAATAAAACTGCATTCAGACAAATAATGTGACTTTTAAATAGAGTAAATTAGAATTTTGTCTGTTTTGTGAGTCCATCCAAGCCACTGAGACTGAAAGAGCACCAATCACCCAGCTGCCACTCTTACAGTGAGTAAGCTTGATCCAACACGTAGCCAAAGCTGTAGACCAAACAGCACATTAGCGTCTCCAAAATCTTATGATGATGTAGGCGTTAATTGCTTTGACGCCCTAAATCTGGCAATAATCCTTATTAAACTCAACTTGCATGTGATTTAAAAGAGCACACAAGCACATCTGGCTCACATCAGAGGTCATCATCTGCCAGAATAGCAACCGGCTGCTAAAACATGGGGTGATGCTTGAGAAATTCAACACAGCAGCAATCTACAACACTAAAGATCAACACTGAAATTTGGAAAAATAAGTTTATTCTTTTGCAGTATATTTAAATCAAAGGTTATTTGATTTATAGAGAAGTATTTCACCTACTGAACAGAGAAAAGCATATATGGAGTGAAAGATGTTACATGACAAAATCCTAAGGAGACGCCTCTATTGGACCATCTACTCTTGCCTTGCTTCTCTTTTGTTATTTTCCTCAAAGAACTGCAGTCTTGGAGGGCAATTCCAAATCTTCAAAACACAGGCCTCTTTCAACTTTGGTCTTTTCCCTCTAAAACACACGCTCGCATGCACTCTGACACATTGACAGGCGGCAGGAGTCAATGCTGTGGTTGACCTCCATGGCCAGTGGTTTGGTTCACTGAGTGTGAGGCTCCACAACAAAGAGCAGCAAACACAGCTGGCCTGACCCTCCGTTCCTCTCCGCCTCATATCTGGCCAACCAAGCAGGCAACAGGAAAACATAGAAAATGGACACGGAACAACCCAGTTTTTACTTGCGTGAGCTTTAATTAATGTAGGGGCTACCTGATGTACATTTACACAACAACAATGTACAAAAAACTGAAAAGTTTTTTCTTTGCGTTTCTGGAAAGTACAGACAACATTTTCTAAACGATCCCTGTTCACACCAAACATGCCACACAAGTTCTGAAAAGTGAAGCCAAAGCATCTCAATCACCCCCCAGGTGAAGTTCAAGTGTTAAAAAGTTTGGTTTTAGTTAGGTATTTGATGCTATAAAATCGAGGGTGTGATGTCATGACTCATGATTGACAGCTGTGACTGACAGCTTCTCTAAGTGAAGCACTCCCTGAAAAAAGGTTGTTGGTGCATCAGTATTTTGGGGAGGAGATTGGAGCTTTAACTTCTATTTCTATACTTCCATAAGTGTTTATTTCACACCTACATAATACCTACAGTCCATGTTTCACATGGATCTGCGAAAACGACTAAAAATGCTGTATTATGCATGCCGGGCCAGTAGTTGGTGTTGTCAGATGCACATCGGCATTGCATTTGAGTGCATAAGACAACCAAATATGATTATTCATTTGAATGAAAATAAAAACATAAAAAGGTCAACTATATATATTTAAATTTATATAAAAAACAGATCAAAGTGTGATCTTCAATGACTGGATCTCTGAGCTGGTGTGAGTGGAGGCGGGGCTCATTTACACATTCATAGAACTGCGTATACTAAAAAAGGCAAGGGCGTAGAGTTACATTCAAGCTATTTTAAGGCATGAAGGGAAAAAAAAAACTTATAAAATATGTAGATGAGTTTTAAGGGAAAAAAATATTGACTGCAGGGGGACTTTGACTAGCATACCTAACACTAGTATCCTTGAAGTGGATAAAGTTTCAGATGACCTAGGCTATGGGAAAAAAAAAAAAAAAAAACTGTTTTGGCTACCTTTAAGCAAGTGTTGACACTAGGAGCTTTGACAGAAATGAATAGGAATTCCTCCCCAAACTTAAAGTGGATTTTCTCTGACCAGCAAAGTAGTATGTGGCTCTCAAGGAAGGCCCACTTGATAAAACTTGAAAGAGTTTGAAAACGTCAAAGAAACACTCAAATAAATCAAGAACATTTGTTCTGAAGAATTTCAATTCAGGGAAACCTTGACGCCTCCAACTCTACTGATTCCATACTGTTGTTTTGTGTACAAAAAAGTTGGGACACTGTACAAATTGTGAATAAAAAAGGAATGCAATAATTTACAAGTCTCATAAACTTTTATTCACAATAGAATATAGATAACATAACAAATGTTGAAAGTGAGACATTTTGAAATGTCATGCCAAATATTGGCTCATTTTGGATTTCATGAGAACTACACATTCCAAAAAAGTTGGGACAGGTAGCAATAAGTACATATAAGCAACTTATTAGGTCAATTGCCAACATGATTGGGTATAAAAAGAGCCTCTCAGAGTGGCAGTGTCTCTCAAGTCAAGATGGGCAGAGGATCACCAATTCCCCCAATGCTGCGGCGAAAAATAGTGGAGCAATATCTGAAACGAGTTTCTCAGAGAAAAATTGCAAAGAGTTTGAAGTTATCATCATCTACAGTGCATAATATCATCCAAAGATTCAGAGAATCTGGAACAATCTCTGCGTAAGGGTCAAGGCCGGAAAACCATACTGGATGCCCGTGATCTTCAGGCCCTTAGACGGCACTGCATCACATACAGGAATGCTACTGTAATGGAAATCACAACATGGGCTCAGGAATACTTCCAGAAAACACAATCCACCATGCCATTCGCCGTTGCCGTTGCCGGCTAAAACTCTATAGGTCAAAAAAGAAGCCATATCTAATCATGATCCAGAAGCGCAGGCATTTTCTCTCTGCCAAGGCTCATTTAAAATGGACTGTGGCAAAGTGGAAAACTGTTCTGTGGTCAGACGAATCAAAATTTGAAGTTCTTTTTGAAAAACTGGGACACCATGTCATCCGGACTAAAGAGGACACGGACAACCCAAGTTGTTTTAGCGCTCAGTTCAGAAGCCTGCATCTCTGATGGTATGGGGTTGCATGAGTGCGTGTGGCATGGGCAGCTTACACATCTGGAAAGGCACCATCAATGCTGAAAGGTATATCCAAGTTCTAGAACAACATATGCTCCTATCCAGACGTTGTCTCTTTCAGGGAAGGCCTTGCATTTTCCAACATGACAATGCCAGACCATATACTGCATCAATTACAACATCATGGCTGCGTAGAAGAAGGATCCGGGTACTGAAATGACCAGCCTGCAGTCCAGATCTTTCATTTGGCGCATCATGAAAAGGAAGATGCGACAAAGAAGACAGAAGACAGTTGAGCAATTAGAAGCCTGTATTAGACAAGAATGGGACAACATTCCTATTCCTAAACTTGAGCAACTTGTCTCCTCAGTCCCCAGACGTTTGTAGACTGTTATAAAAAGAAGAGGGGATGCCACACAGTGGTAAACATGGCCTTGTCCCAACTTTTCTGAGATGTGTTAATGCCATGAAATTTAAAATCAACTTATTTTTCCCTTAAAATGGTAAATTTTCTCAGTTTAAACATTTTATATGTCATCTATGTTGTATTCTGAATACATCATTGCATTCTGTTTTTATTCACAATTTGTACAGTGTCCCAACTTTTTTGGAATCGGGTTTGTGCATATAAAAGATATATCTGCCATGGTGCACCAAAGTAGACAATGGAAATTTGCCAAATATAAAATAATAAAGCTAGGTGTTCCCATCAGAAAATGATACAATATCCCCCTTAGGATTGCAGGATTGCCAGGCCTAATTTTATAATCAAAAAATGACACACTTCACATTTAATCAGTATATTCGGGGCACATACATTTCCAATAATTACTTATAGTAAAAAAAAATTAAAATAATATGAAAATAGATTTTATGGATACAAAATGATACAACAAATAATAATAATGATGGTGATTATAACTTCCTAATTTCTACTACAAAAAGTGTTTTCAAAAGGCAACTTGGTCCATGTTTTTGTATTTCTGGATCCACTGATGGGTGATGAGCGGCCCACATCTGCATGGTCTGTCAGTTCTCTGACGGTCTGTGTGAGGTGGATGAAAGCCATGACCAAATAAACTGACAGAGCCAAACCTTTACCTCCATTCACCTGCTCTCCTCTCAGCCTGAACCTACAGGCTCTCTCCTGTGTGTCTCTGTTTCAGTGCCAGAGCATTTGTATCAAATCACCTAATACGCGTATTGAGGAGGACTAGACCTCACAGACAAACTCTCTTGTACTGTCATTTGCTTGGATTCAGACCAGCGCCCATATGACTGGATGGAAAGGGGGGAAAATGAAATCTGCACCTATATCCCAATACAGAACTTCTGCACTGAAATACATTTGGGAATCTAACTTCTAGCTAGGGTTGCACGATTAAATCGATCAGCCGATTAACCAATCAAATCGCAATTGCAGTATGGCTTAGTGTAATTATAAAATTGAAAAGGCTATGATTGAATTAAATAACTAAATTAATTAACTAAAGAATTAAATTCACTTCAGAATTAAAATCCAAGATGTTTGAATGTTGGAAAGGTCACATCACGTGTGACCTTTCCAACATGATTAAGTAACGCATGGCACATCGCAGAGCAGCGCAAGACGTGCATTTGTAGTTAAAAAATATATAAATTTTTTTTTTTTTTTTTAGAAAATGGCCAATCATTTCACTAGACAAGACCCTTATTCCTCGTCTGGGATCATGTAGAGCTCTTTGAAGCTGCACTGAAACTGCGATTTGGACCTTCAACTCGTTGAACCCTGTTGAAGTCCACTATATGGAGAAAAATCCTGGAATTTTTTTCCTCACAAACCGTAATTTCTTTTCAACTGAAGAAAGACAGACATATAAATCTTGGATGACATGGGGGTGATTAAATTATCAGGAAATTTTAATTCTGAAGTGAACTAATCCTTTAAACGTACTTTTCTGACAAAGATAAGCTTGGTTTAATGTTTGAAAATGAAGAAATTTAGATTATTATTATAAAAAAAATTTTCAGAACTCTATTTTATAATAAAATATTTCAAGAGTAATCTTTCTTATTTTGTTTAAACTTTTAGCTTGTAAAATTATTATTATTATTGCTTAGTTGTAATGATGATGATGATAGATATATATATATATATATATATTTTTTTTTTTTTTTTTTTTTTTTTTTTTTGGCCCAACTGTGCAGCCCTAACAAGCACAGCAAACCTGGAGCTTTTAATAATATTACTAACAATAATAATAATAATAATAATTATAATAATAATAGCGATCACAATTTCCTAATTCTAGGGTGTCATTTTTACATAATTTTAGTAGAAAAATAATAATCATCACAAATCCATTTCGTTTCTCAGTAAGATCTCAGAGAAACTCCACAGAGAAATGATAGACAGAATGAGATTATCATTGTTTGTATGCTTAAGTTTAAAACGCCACTTAAATTATACCAACTTAATGTCTGTAACATATGCGACAACATGCCTTAATACCTCTCTGCAACATAAAAACACATCTAGTGCCATTACAGCAGATTCAGCCGCATACGACCCAGTTTACCGCTCAGCCTGCTGTTTTGTAGCATTTCAACCATTCAATTATGCTAATGCGAAGGTGTTAGTGCACAATGCTGAAAACATATCATTATTTAAGCCAACTTGGATAAAGAGCACTACTCTTGGATCAGAGAAGCGAATGTCATTTCTCTGACGTAATGAACAAAATGTTCAGGGAACATAGGGTGCTTAGTTTGAAGTAGTTTGAAAGCCTCTTGTACACCAAGTGCACGCATTCACTGTGGGGTTTTATAATGAGTTCCTCTCCTTTTTTGCTCATTCTGAAGGCACTGATAGGCACTGAATGCGGGCGAAATTGTTCTGGCAGGAGCCGATCCAGCTCTTGCCTTTCGTTCATTATTTGTTTCAGATCAGAGAGAGATGTGGAGAGTCTATAGATCACAGTGTAAGCTCTACATATGCGTCCCTCTATCTCCAAGGCACACAGACACAGAGAGAGCGCAATTTACTAAGGCTGCTCTGAAGGATCAACATCACTTCAAAGAGGCCCTGGCTGAGTGCGCTGCCGCGTACGCCAATACGGGTCTTGTAAGTGTGGGTAAACACGAAGAGATCACAAGCCCTCTAATAGCAGTCTGTATCTGAAGAGGTCCCCACCTTCTGCCTGCCTTTTAAATGTCTTATGAGCTCGAGACACAGAAAGCCTCCGCTCTCATGTACATGAAGCACTTAGGTGGGCCATTACTGTGAGTGCGGGCAAAACGCACGCGCAAACACCTACTGATATTGATAAACATACAGTATGACTTCATCCGGGGATGAGTTGGGATCGGCTTTTGACATAAATATATATCCATACATGCATAACCATTCAAATGATTGGGGTCAGTAAGATTGTATATTATATAAATGCTGTTCTTTTGAACTTTCTATTCCTGAAAAAAAAAAAAAAATCCCACAAACATACTAAATATGAACTGTTTTCAACATTGATAATAATAAGAAATGTTTCTTGAAATGTTTGAGAAATGTAAGAAATGAAATAAGAAGGGGGAAAAAAGGATCATTTATAGTGTTTTCTCACAGCAGCTGCAATAATTAAACTTATCATTTGGATGGCGGATTGTATGTTATGACAAATTAACGTTAGAGACTAGACTGTACAGAAATTGAAATCTACAGGTAACGCTAATACACACTAAATACACATAGGCCCGGTTTCACAGACAAGGCTTAGACTAAGCCAGGATTAGGATATTTAAGTAACTTTTACAAACGTACCCTAGACAAAAACATTACTGGTGTTCATCTTGAGACAAAAACTGCCACTGACATATTTTAAGGTCTGTCAGTACAAGTTTCTTTCAGTTAAAAAACAGCTCAAGCATGCATTTTAGTCTAGGATTAGCTTAAGCTTTGTCTGTGAAATCAGGGGATAGTCACACAGTGCTGATGTTGTTAACATTAACAATTTCAGAACAAAGTATGACAATAATAATAATTTGCACGGTTTGAAATGATCCGAGCTAAGCAATCATTAGATTTAATCATTGGTAGCACGATTTATTGTAATGCTTTTTATTTCCTCAGTTGGTCAGAGTGGCAGATTTCTTACTTGTTCAGATGACATTTTACAGTGAAAATTCTTACTTTGGTCATACTTCAGGACTACAATCTGTGATTTCTGACAGCAAACATTAGATTCATCCATGCTGAGGAGTCATGCAGAGGCACAAACCATGTAAAGATGATAATTCCGCAAACAACTGCAACTACAGGTTTCAAACAGAGATGGCGACAAAGAGGCTAAATTTATGGACTGCAGCTTTAAATAAGTTTATTTACACAATCGCAAGTTTATATTGCAATTTCTTTTTTTCCTCGCAATTCTGACTTTTCTTTCAGTTCTCACAATTCTGTGGCTTTTTCTCAGAATTGTGAGATATAAACTTGCAATTGTGAATAATAAACTCCAAAAAAAATTTACTTTTGCAGAATTTTTTCAGAAAGTTTAGAAAAAGTTTATATCTTGCAATTTTGAGGAAAAAAAGGATTGCAAGATATAAGCTATAACGCAATTGCGACTTTATAATCATGCAATTCTGAATTTAGTCACAATTGTGAAATAAAAAGTCAAACCTTTTTTATTTTTTATTCAGTGGCAGAAACAAGCTTCCATAGGAATAAGAGACTTCTTTCAAAACCATTTTTTTTTTTAAATCTTACCAACCCCAAATTTATATATATAATTATATACTCTAGTAATGTATTTACCGTGCATATATGGTTTATATACTTGAGGCCTACAATTCTTATGTTAATGAGAAATAGTGGTATTAATTTTCCACTCTGACCACTATTTCTACAGTATAATTATCAACCAATCATACTATATACATTCCACTTTCTCAGTTTTCACTTGTTTGCCAGTGTTTACATTATTGCAGGTGGAGGCCGACCCTTGTCCTGTAAGCTGTACCCAAAGGTCTGTTTTCAACAAAATTAGTAGTTAATGGTGTAAAATTTGTCTTCAGATCAGTTTTGGGCAAGACTACCACATGTGCCACATGGAGAAGAAAAGTGATTTCTTTACTGATTAGCTTAATAAACCATCAAACAGTGGCTTAGATGCATGTTTTGAAGGGGGAAAAAAACTTGCTTGGATGTGATGTTTCTTTCAAACCATGCCACCATACTTGACTACCCCAAAATCCCTGAGAGGAAGTGTAATAAATAAAACTCCATTTTAAAACCATCCAAGTGATTAATTTAGCACATCCAGCAAAAATAATGATCTTATAACACTTGCCTTTTGTTTCTTGTGTTATGCTGAGCAGTATTTGGGAAATCCCGATGCTCTCAGTTGCACTGTAACCTTGTAAGAATCCAAAATAAGATAAATAATAACAGGCCTCAGAGTGGGTGGCAAAGTATTCTTCCATTACATATATCAAAGTTCTCACACCTAAAGACTCAGGAACACTGACATCTATTGGCTCAGAGGTTTAACTGCATGTGCTTAAGACAAATGCTATCGTGTGACCCTTTTTCAATTCACATTTACATTCCATTTCTTTCCAGAGTCACTGCCTTTTGACTTCTGTTTTTTTTATTGTTGTTTTTTTTTTTTCAACCTCAAATTCATAAAATATCGGACTAAATAAAAAAAAAAAAGATAGAAATGTCAAAAGATTTCTATTTCAACAAAACAAATGCTGTTATTTTGAACTTTCTTTTCATCAAAAAATCCCCCAAAAAATGTATCACAGTTTCTTGAGCAGCAAATCAGCACATCAGAATGATTTCTGAAAGATCATGTGACACTGAAGACTGATGAGTAATGATGCTGAAAATTCAGCTTTGCAACACAGGAATAAGTTTCATTTTAAAATAAAAAATTATATATATATATATATATATATATATATATATATATATATATATATATATATATATATATATATATATATATATATATATATATATATATATATAGTGGCATGAAAAAGTATGTGAACCCCTTGCAGAATCTGTGAAAATGATAATTATTTTAATAAAATAAGAGGGAAATATAAAATGCATTGTTATTTTTTGTTTAGTACTGTCCTGAGTAAGGTATTTTACATAAAAGATGTTTGCATTTAGTTCACAAGACAAAACAATAGCTGAATTTAGGATTTTGAGATCCATCCTTTCAGACTGAAGACAACTGAGGGACTCAAACACAACTATTAAAAAAGGTTCAAACATTCACTGATGCTCCAGAAGGAAACATGATGCATTAAGAGTCGAGGGGTGAAAACTTTTGAACAGGATGATGATGTCACAATTTTTCTTATTTTATTTAAATATCATTGTTTTTCATTTAGTACTGCCCTTTGGAACCAACAGAAGATACTTGCATGTTTCCCGGCAGAAAAATTGAGTACAATTTACCTTGATATTTTTTATTCAAAAGTTTTCACACCTCGGCTCTTAATGCATCATGTTTCCTTCTGGAGCATCAGTGAATGTTTGAACCTTTTTTAATAATTGTGTTTGAGTCCCTCAATTCTCCTCAGTGTGAAAAGATGAATCTCAAAATCCTACAGCCACTGCTGGAAAGGGTTCAAATATGCAAAAATGCTTGAAAACTGATGAATCTGCAGGAGCTGGAGGATTTTTCTGAAGAACAGAGCTCAGTTTAACTGCTCAGGACAAACAAGAGACTCATGAACAACCATCACAAAACATAAAAACAGTCGTGGATCATCAGGTAACCACACACAGTATTGAGAATCAATGGTTCACATACTTATGAATGGGGTTATTTTAATAAATTCAGCGATTGTTTTGTCTTGTGAACTAAATGCAAACATCTTTTATGTAAAATATCTTACTCAGGACAATACTAAACAAAAAAATAGCATGCATTTTTTATTAATTCTCATTTTCACAGATTTGCAAGGGGTTCACATACTTTTTCATGCCACTGTATATAACTTGATTTTATCCATGCTGGATGCTATACCAGAATAGAGACAGGTGGTGTGATTTGTCAGGCCAGCAAAAGGATGACTGAAGTAGAGGCTGATGAGAAGTACACCAAGGATAACTAAATAAGAGTCTCAGATACGCATCCTCAGGTAAAGTAACCCCATATAAACACTGCAGATGGGATAATCAGGCCCATTCAGAGTGAGAAAAGGGAGAACTGACAACTGCAGGTTTGTCAGAAGTTTGCTTCATTGACATTGATCTCCATCTGTGAGCTTTTTACACCAGTGGCTTGAAGTGAAGCACTAAAGCCATGGTCGTTCTTGAACATGACACCATCTTTCCCTCCCTCCCAGCTGTGAGTGCCCCTCAGTGAGGGTACTGTGGCTTTGGCAAAACCCCCACCAGATGTTCCAGCTCTCCAGGGACTGATGGCAGGGCCTCCAATGAGGATAAGCAAATTGTCATTAGAGTCATTATGGCAAACGGGACTTCATTTCCAAAGGCAGGTCACAAAGTTTGCGCTACGCTTTGTCTCACATGCCCAGAGTGGGCGTTGATGGATTTGTTGCCCGTGAAAACAGAAGGCCAAAATGTCCTCCGCTGCTGTGCTGGACTCACTGTGATACCGTATAGGGCTGAGGCCGCTCTGAACATAAACAAAGCTTTGGCGTAGGAGTATTTGTACATGCATTTCACACTTTTAGCTTTCTCTTTCACTCACTTTGTGTGTCTTTTTATAGTTTTTGATGAAAGTCCTTTGCCTATTAGCCTACTTCATGCAGTGCCGCGTGTAATAATAAGCATAAAAATACACTAAACACACAAATACTGGATAAAACATGACATTTTTTTGTTTAAATGAATAACAAAATCTGCATTTCTTATGCTTTTATGTCACAATGCATTCTGGGATACATCGGTGAAGGATACATGCTCGAATGCTTTACACTGTAAAAACGAATTGTTGGTTTAACTTAAAGTAAATTACCTGGTTGCCTTAAAATTTTGAGTTCACTGAAATTAAAAAATTTAGTTAATACAATGAAGGCGATTGGTTTAATCAACAGAAGCTCAAAATATTATGTTATCTGAATCACATTAATTATCTAAGTTGATTTGGCAAAAGAAAAAATGTGATAAATCATTAAAATATTTTTTTTACAGTGTAGGGTTTGGCTAATAGGACAGTAGAAGGCAGCATAATGTCTTTTAGAACAGCTTTCAAATCTGGAGTGTATCTATTGTCAAATTTACACTGCAACTGTGGCACAGAAGTGCATCTGAAGCAGCATTTTGGTGGCATCACAACAATTGTAACTGTATACTTTGACACTAGGGGCCCTATCTTGCACCCAGCGCAATTGACTTTGTACACCGACGCATGTGTCATTCCTATTTTGCACCCGCGCAAAGCGCGCTTTTCCCTCCACAGAAGCACGTCGCTAAACTAGTGAATGAACTTGCGCTCCCTGGGCGGTTCAGCGCAAAAAAGGAGGCGTGTTCCGGCGCAAACAATCCCTGGTGCTATTTTGCTGTTCCATTAAACAATTGCGCCACTGACCAGAAAAAACCTAGTCTAAAGTCAGTGGCGCGTTGCGCGTTGTTCATTATGCTATTTTAAGGGCGCATGCTTGACCATAATGTATAGCGTGCACAACGCGCATACACTTTGCTCATGTAATCTACACAGATGCAACAGTTATTTTTGCAAATCATATGTTACACTACAAAAATATTAACACATGAGATGACGGAAATCATTGTGGTGTGCCACGAAGATGTGAAAAAACCTGTTTAACCGACGCTATTTTGGGTGGGTTTCTCCCATCCCCATACAACACAACTTCTCTGTCTTTCACTGCTCTTACAAGAACATCAGTCTCCTCGGCTGTGAACCGCTCCTGGCGTGCGCCTGGTAAATACGCCATAATAATAGCAATCCATAATGGAACTTGCGCACCTGCTTTTAAAGGGAATGTTGGATGACGCTCTGATTGGTTTATTTCACGTTACGCCCAAACCACACCTATGAATAATGAAGCTACTTCAGACCAACCCATTTTAGATTTGCGCCGGGCGCAAGAGCCATTTATCCCGCCGGGAAAATAGCAACAGCGCCGAGACCCGCCCACAAAGTTACTTGCGCTTTGCGCTTTGACACCTGCGTTTCAGATCGTTAAAATAGGGCCCTAGGGGTTAAGGTGGGTCAGAGCAGTCATAATTTAGTGTGGCTTTTATGCAGCATTGCATCTTACACTGAATTTTGAGCTGACACATAGTAGCATTAACTTGGCTGTGTAAAGACGGCTTGACATTTACATTGACAGAACTTGACATTAACACCTACCAAATGTGGGTGGATTTCAGCAGTAGTGTATAACGCAGTCACTCCTACTAGCCACTTTGTTGGGTTGAATTTTATATGTAATATTTACATTTTTCAATCTGAAATAATCAACTAAGTGCAATGTAGTGTCAAAAATATCGATTTTTCGATACATATCGATACTGAAATATCTGAAATGCTTCCCATACTCATTCTCCACAGAAAAGATACACGATACCAGCTGCGCTTTCTCGTTCTCTTATCTCTCCCACAGTGAGTTGACACACAAACCCGCCTTCCCTCACTCACTTGTTTCATTTGCTCTGGATGAATATTGTTGGTGTTATGAGGCTTGGATTTTGGCATGGCATTGCGCGTATTGTGCATAA
Source organism: Chanodichthys erythropterus (assembly GCF_024489055.1). Classification (NCBI taxonomy): domain Eukaryota; kingdom Metazoa; phylum Chordata; class Actinopteri; order Cypriniformes; family Xenocyprididae; genus Chanodichthys; species Chanodichthys erythropterus. The sequence goes on from NC_090238.1 coordinate 34,196,893, forward strand.
TTTTACTCAGTCCTGCAAAAAATTCTCACACCCAGTGTGCGCACATAAATCCACCTCTCAGTACTAAATTGAGTTCTTTTTTTGCTGTTTATTGCACTTAAACAGTCAAATACACACAAAATAATGTCAAAATGCTGGTCTTGGTGAATATACATGTAAACACAGTCAGTTGCGTTTTAAGTGAATGTAAACAGTTGAGAAAGAAAACGCATGTGTAACAGTATAATGGATCTGTGCATCAGGTCTTAAAGTGACAGCAGCCTAATATACCTCATGCCAAATTATGCGATTATAATAAATACATCTATATGGCAGTTTTTCCTCATGCTATCGGTGTCAAAATCGTGGCCAGTGAAAATGCTGAGAGCCTAGTAACTTTAACCACAGTGGCTGGTGAGCAAAAAATGTCACGGATGCACAAAGACAACATGTTAGGATCCAAGCGCAGCATTTATTGTAGGGTAATCCAAATACATAATCCAGGACACAGGCAAGGGTCAAACTCCACAGAAACAGTCCATAAAACAGAAAGCCAGAGATATAAAGTGCACGTTACAAAATATAACAAATCACAACCAAGGACAGAAACAACCAAGTATAAATAGACAGACACTAATGAGGAAACACAAAATATCTGGGTGCAATGACATGGGATAATGAGTCCAGGAGGTGAGTTATGGGTAATGTAGTTTAAGGTGAACTATAGTCCATGTTGGTGGCTAAACGGGGCACTCCAACTCATGATCATGACAAAAAGTTAATGTCAAGCCCTGCTTATGGTCAAAGTCCCTTTAAGACAAGTCATTTCACTCGGCAGCCATCTTTGAAACGGCTTTCAGGCATGCAAGTGCATCTCCTATCTCTTTGAATGGGGAAACATCAAATTCTCCAAAGCTGTTCACCAAGCATTTGATTCACTTTCATATTTGAAATCACCAATGAAATCTGACAACAACCGTCTCATAAATGTTGTTTACAAACGCTCGAATCATGACAAAAAACTGCACTTTTCAGACTGGATCAAGCTAATGCGCAGTACTAAGTGCAAATCTCTATAGGAAGCGTGCGTCTAACTGTTTCTTTTGGAACCGGAGCTTCTAACTTTACCAATCGGCGATTTGCTCGTTTAAAAGGCGGGACTTATTCCGCCATATTGCGCGGTGCACTTTCTCCTATTCATAATAATACGAGTGCACCATCTTTCTATATATAAAGTCTTTGTTATGGTGTCTTAAAATGTAGGCAGCTCACTAGGTTTTGGAAGAGAAGTGATGTTTGCTGACTCACCTCGGAGCCCCACACACCACCAAAACCACCACACACACACTCTCTTTCTCTGACTACTTTAATCTCTTCTTAAAGCAGTTTGTGGTTGGTTGATAAAAGGTTTTTGTTTGTGTGTGTTTGGAAGCATAAATCTCAACTTTGTTAGGTGTTATCAGCGCAACTCCTCTTTTGTCCTCCCCTGCTCCATCACTCTGCAATCTCTGCATTTATTATCAAAGCAGAGCCGATAAGAACAAACACAGAGCAGTTTGTCGCCACCTGACAAGCTTTCCATTGGAGGAGATGAGAGGAATACTTATCTTGTGGGCTAGATGAGATAAAAAAGAGAATATTCCTAGAGGAGATCAATAATGGTTATTCAGTCCAGAGTTCTACCATTGAAAGCAATGACACTGTCCCAAGCCACTGCTGGGGTATATTGATTTCAATTTATTTTTAACTTAGTGATGGATATGGGACAAGCTGATAGAAAGGTATTGGTTGGATAATTACTAACATCTATTAATTGGAGGATGAGATGGAGCACTCAGTTTTTATTTAGCATAACAGCAAATGCAGACGGACTAGTCAATATGATGCAATTTACTCTCACAGATTTTGGTTGGATTAAAGAAGATAAAGAAGATGCTTGAGATATTTACATTCTAAAAATCAGGGCCTGCTGCTATTTAATCACAGCTCATTATAATAATGAGTCTATATACAGTATATATAGCCTACTAACATTCAAAAGTTTGGGGTCCGTAAGATTTTTTTAATGGCAAGTCTCTTGTTCTCACCATTTATTTCATCAAAAAATACAGTGAAAACAGTAATATTGTGAAAGGGGTCATGAACTGCATTGTTTTATTGTTTTATAATGTTTCCTGGGGTGCACTTTTAATGTTAGCATGCCTTTTAGATCAAAAATTGTCATCATTTAGAAATAAAATGCATTTTTCCTAGACTTAAACGTAAACGCCCACTGCTGTGATTGGATAACAGCTTTCCATTTGAAATAGCTAAGTATTACGCTCTCCAAAACTGATGTTTTCAGCTAGTCAGCTTGAGATCCTTTCCAACTAAACTGGTTATATATCTTTTGCCTAGTAGTAAATGTTTTATAAGCTGTGTAACCATATTCATGCAGTCCGGAAGCATAACCAAAACAATGTTCTTTCGCAAAATGCATGCAGTTTTGTTTTTTAACCGCTAGAGGGCCAAAAGTTGCACAGTGTACCTTTAATTATCTTTAGTGTATCCTTTAACTACACACACACACACACACATAGTTACTTAAAGGTTTGAAACGACATGAGACTGAGTAAATAAAGACAGGTTGTTTTTCAAAGTGAACTATCACATTAAAGATTCATGATTTTCTTGCTTATGGATTTCTTTTAGAATACATCAAATCCCATGTATCTACAGAATCCTATTCCATGCTCGGCGGATTAACCATTTGTTTGTTCTTTTTGTGATGTATTTGGGCAGGTGAATAGCGGAGCAGCAACAGATGGTGTTTATGAAGATAATCACCGACAGCCTCATCTGAATGCATGTCAGACCAACACTTGCCTTTTGTGGGGAGAGAAACAGGTAACCATGACTGCTTTGACTGCAGTACATCAGGGACTAGGATAATCACTCCACCCCCAGCATCATTTTGCAACAGTCAGATAGACGGAGTGAAGCAATCGAGAAGCGACCGGTTCTTGAACGCAGGCATACAGTCGAGCCATTAAAAATAGAAGGTAAGGATCTGCCCTTCAGGATTGCAACTATCAAACACCTGCCTGTCATGCAGCTAATCTCCTCGCCTCATTGGCTTTGCTCGGTGGTTAATAATTCAGTAACTGAAAGATTAATTGTTGCTCATTCAATTAACTTAGCCTCTTTTTAGTAGTTTTATCATTCTAGTAAATGCAAATGCACTCCATGACTGAGGGGCAAAATGCGCTCCATGCTGAGTTCAGTTCAGTCTGTCACAAAGTTCCTTGTAGTTCTGGAGATAGAACAATAAGTTCATGAATTTATTTTGTGTGGAAATTGAAGTGAAGATGCATTTGCCACCACTTGTGTTTTTACACTAAACTACTTTACACTAAACTTTCAGCGACCCAATGGAGATTACTTAAGATCACTTAAATCATGAGCTGAACATTTTATGCTGATATATAACATACAACATTTATTTTGATATTCCCTCAAGTCAAGTTTATTGGTTCTAGTTTTTAACCTGCTGGTTGAGTGTTTTTGTGAACTTTTCAGTTTTGTAAACATTCTACAGCATACAGTCTACACTAAAAAATAATGTGTTGGCTCTACCAAAATAAATAAATTAATTAACAACAGTTTGCATAAATTTTTTTGAGTTATGACTACTTAGAGTGAAATTACATTCAACCAACAAGCTACATTGAGTTAGAGGAACTTAATCATTTGTAGCATAAACACAAATTTTTAAGCTGATTACTCAATTTCATTAAGTTACTACATCCTATTTTTAAAAAAAAAAAGAAAAAAAAAGCCAATTAACAGAAATTTGAGTTTAAATTACATACAATATTAAGTTGATGTTGCGATCAACATTATTATGTCAACAGAACTCAACAAAATAATGTTTGTGACTCAAAAGGTTTAATTAAAACAATAAATTAGAATTTTTAACTTGCAACATTTTTTTAACAGGTCCCCTGAATGAAATACATTAGGGTAAATCTTATGAAAACATGTCAGTCACATTTGACCCCAAAATCTAAAGTAAAAAATAAAAAACATAATTTTTTTTTGACTTTGGGATAAAATGTACTGTATTCCAGACATATTCATTCCCATTGAATGTACATATTCTGAAGAATTTGTGCAGGTATAATACACTCTAATTGCATTTGGATTAATAAAGGCTAATTGTAATGCCTGTTTTTATATTTATTCATTTTTTTTATAATTACCATGATCCTCATTAGATTTAATTTACTGTAATACAATTATTTTTATATTAAATTTGATTTGATTAAATGTGCATAAATACAACAGATATTACCATGACATTTATATATATATATAATGAAAAAGACACATTGAAAATTATGGGAAGACTGTAATAAGAATGTAACACACATTGTGTTCATAGAGGTACTGTAAGTTTAAGCATGCCTTGTTCATATTCAGTGACTTAGAAATAAAGTATGCGTGTTTACGTTGACCTGTCAACAACACATCAGTGGCCTTTTCTGCTACCAGACAACACCCTGGGAGTTACAAGAGCAAACTTCATTTTCTTACACAGTTTGACAGCGTAATCACTTGATTGAAGAAAATCTCACTTCACTGTGGGAGACGCATAAAATAAAGCACCACAGTCCTGTTTCCTCCCCCTCACCTATATGCAGAAGACCCAGAGGCAGCTTTGTGCAGCCTGAGCACTGAGGTTTTTTAGGTTTTGCCTTATTCGCTTTGGGTATTAAGTTCCAAATTCTATCCAGCTGGAGAGGGGAAACCAACTCATCTACCTCCTTTGGTTCCCCCTAAATAACATTAAAAATATCCCACACCACTCCCTGCCTTCCACTCCACACACTATTCAGGGCTTAAGTAATCGTCCATCCTGGAAGGTAAAAAAGATTTGGAGGTCATTCGGCTAGTACGGCTCTCATAGAGAGTGAAAGAGCGAATGAAAGAATGAAAGAAAGAGATTGAACGAGGGGGGACGAGAACGCATGGAAAAACAAGGGGATAGATTGCAGGCAGGCAGGTGCAATCCACACGCATATGAGGTGGCGATTAGGGAGTGTGGGGCCCTGTGTGGGGCGAGGGGAACATCTGTGCCTATACCAGCCCACACAAAAGAGGTGGAGGGCCTCTCCACTCTCTCCATTCCCCAAAACCAGCCAGGCCTTCTCCAAATAGGCCAGTCTCAATCACACAGACTAATTTAGAGCACTCAGCCCCACAGCTCATTAGCATCTGAAAAACTGCAAGGCAGAGTGCGTCATGGGTAACTCAACAATACGCTGCATTTGACTACATCACTCCCTGTTTAAATTAGACATATTCCAGCTGAACTTACTTGACAACACTCAAAAGAGAAAAAATAATTTAAAAAAATTCTCTGAGGAACATGTACTGTTTAGTTGTTTTGTTACTGAATGAATCCACGTTTTTGAACAAATCGTTGAGTGAATGGTTCGCATGACTCTCTCATACAGGCAGTCATTTGTCACCACCTACTGGCGTAACCTAGAAACACAACCATTGAAAATCTCCATCATTTATGCAAAGACTGTCAGTCTCTGTCTGAGACGCTCTAACACAGACAAACCAGGTGATACAAAGAGTGAAAAGTCCCAGATGCTTGGCGAATCAGATTCAAAGACTGGAACTAAGTGTTATGGACGGACGGACGGACAGACGGACAGACAGACAAAATGTGTGCGTGTGTTCTTCAAAATGGACGGACGGACGGACACACAGACAGACAGACAGACAGACAGACAGACGATAGATAGATAGATAGATAGATAGATAGATAGATAGATAGATAGATAGATAGATAGATAGATAGATAGATAGATAGAGATGGATGGATGGATGGATGGATGGATGGATGGATGGATGGATGGATGGATGGATGGATGGATGGAAAATCAGATAGAGACAAAATAGATAGAGACAGAGACAAAAAACATAGATAGATAGATAGATAGATAGATAGATAGATAGATAGATAGATAGATAGATAGATAGATAGATAGATAGATAGATAGAGAAAAACGTGGATGGATGGATGGATGGATGGATGGATGGATGGATGGATGGATGGATGGATGGATGGAAAATCAGATAGAGACAAAAATTGATAGAGACAGAGACAAAAAAAACATAGATAGATAGATAGATAGATAGATAGATAGATAGATAGATAGATAGATAGATAGATAGATAGATAGATAGATAGATAGATAGATAGATAGATAGATAGATAGATAGATAGATAGATAGATATTCAGTCAGAGACAGAAAAACCTGGATGGATGGATGGATGGATGGATGGATGGATGGATGGATGGATGGATGGATGGATGGATGGATGGATGGATGGATGGATGGATGGATGGATGATTAAATAGATAGATACCTTTAATACCTTCAATATTATATTCAATTTTTTAAGTGTTTGCACAATCGTTCTCCTTGAATTTATGGTGTTGGATTTTGATGTGTATCTGGTTTTAACTGGAAAATCCAGGGTCCCTCGTGGAAAACACTGGGAAACAGATGAATCTTATAATCAGAACTGATATTTGATGAGAAATACTCCACATATAACCTATGCAGTCTAGTCATTTTTTGACATTGAGGTAGATATGTGCAGACATAGCAATGCATTATGCATCTATGGTAATGTGTTTCAAGGAAGAAAGGTTTATATGGATAGAGGATTCATTCTCTTATGTGGCCTTAACAGCATGAAACACCAAACAGTTGCTAAAACATTAAAAAGCTCTTCCAAACTACTGACACCAGAGCACAGTAACAAACAAATATGTAAGGAGAATCAAGTCTTTATCATAAAACATACATACATATACATGTTACATAGGTCAGAAAAGACTATGAAAGTTAATATAAAAAAACAATAAAGACTCCATCATGCAACACATCTGTCTTTTTTGTCTGTGTGATTCCAGACAAGGCTAAACTGATAACTATTTGGTCTTCCAGAATGTAAATAATATTAACCAAGATACTGTAAGAATGCATGTGTGAGAGCCAGTGAGACAGTGTTTACCTGTGCAGTAGCTAAGCTAACATAATGCTGAACTGTTAATGATGGGACATGCTAACAGCTAACTTAAATGACTTAGAGCTCACCATATTGACATTTATGCTTTTCTTTGTCTGTTGCTGTGATGAAAACATCTCACAAACACACTGTTATGACCCCAGATCTCTCCCATCATATTCATGGTGGGTATCTGTGACCGTCTTTTATTTTCTATGCCTCGCTCTCAAAATGCGTGCGTGTGTTCTTCAAAATATCGATATAAGCTGGCCCTAATCCGTCCACTCTGACGGCTTCAATGACAGAGGCACACCATCAGATAAGAGGTCAATGAACTGAAGCCGCCATCCCTTCATTCTGAATGAATGGGGTGCAGAGAGAGTGCACCTTCAGCATGAGCCACACTGCTCTGCTCATAATGAAAACCTAATGCATTTTGGATCGTACGGCTGACTCTTATGGGAATATTGAGCCATGATATTGTCTAGTGACATACACTAGTATAATTCATACATCAATTGGGAATTGGCGAAAAATGAAAACATTTTCAGTGCCGATATAAACCCCATGATGCAACACATTTTTTAGCATTATTGTCTAGAGGAGAAATTATTTTGTGGTCCATGTCTTGTGATAAAAGAGAATTACTGGAGACTGAAGCTGATTCACAGGGTGCTGACGCAGGCTTTACTGCTAATTTAAAATGGTCAACAACATTATCAAACACAGTCAACAATTAATAAAGACATTATATAAGTGTTTATACTTATCATAAGTGTTAACTACATGATAAGTGTTTATACTTAGACTTGTTGGGATGGTTTTCGCTGATATAAAGTTGCAAATGTGAGTTATAATGTCAGAATTGTGAAATATAAACTCAATTCTGACTTTTTTCTTGCAATTTTGAGTTTATATCACGCAGTTCTGACTTTCTAATGCAGTTGCGAGTTTACATCTCGCAATTCTGACTTTATAACGCAATTACAAGTTTATATCTCGCAATCTTGACTTACTAACACAATTGTGACTTTACTGTATATCTCGCAACTCCGACTTTATAACTTGCAATTGCAAGTTTGTATCATGCATTTCCGACTGCAGTTTTGAGTTTATATCTCGCAATTCGGACTTTCTAACGCGGTTCCGACTTTATAACTCGCAGCTGTGAGTTTACATCTCGCAATTCTGACTTTATAATGCAGTTGCGAGTTTACATCTTGCAATTCTGACTTTATAACGCAATTGTGAGTTTATGTCTCGCAATTCCAACTTTATAACTCGCAATTCTGACTTTATAATGCAGTTGCGAGTTTACATCTTGCAATTCTGACTTTATAACGCAATTGTGAGTTTATATCTTGCAATTCTGACTTTCTAATGCGATTCGACTTTATAACTCGCAGTTGAGTTTATATCTCGCAATTCTGACTTTATAATGCAGTTGTGAGTTTACATCTTGCAATTCTGACTTTATAACGCAATTGTGAGTTTATATCTCGCAATTCTGACTTTCTAATGCGATTCGACTTTATAACTCGCAATTGCAAGTTTGTATCATGCAATTTCGACTTTATAACTCGCAGTTTTGAGTTTATATCTCGCAATTCTGATTTTATAATGCAGTTGCGAGTTTACATCTTGCAATTCTGACTTTATAACGCAATTGTGAGTTTATATCTCGCAATTCCGACTTTATAACTCACAATTGCAAGTTTGTATCACACATTTCTGACTTTATAATTCGCAGTATTGAGTAATATCTCACAATTCTGACTTTCTAACGAGGTTCCGACTTTATAACTCGCAGCTGTGAGTTTACATCTCGCAATTCTGACTTTATAATGCAGTTGCGAGTTTATATCTTGCAATTCTGACTTTATAACGCAATTGTGAGTTTACATCTCGCAATTCTGACTTTATAATGCAGTTGCAAGTTTGTATCACACATTTCTGACTTTATAACTCGCAGTTTTGAGTTTATATCTCACAATTCTGACTTTCTAACGAGGTTCCGACTTTATAACTCGCAATTGCAAGTTTGTATCACGCATTTCCGACTTTATAACTCGCAGTTTTGAGTTTATATCTCGCATTTCTGACTTTCTAATGCGATTCAACTTTATAATTTGCAATTGCAAGTTTGTATCACGCAATTACGACTTTATAACTCGCAGTTGAGTTTATATCTCGCAATTCTGACTTTATAATGCAGTTGCGAGTTTACATCTTGCAATTCTGACTTTATAACGCAATTGTGAGTTTATATCTCGCAATTCTGACTTTCTAATGCAATTCGACTTTATAACTCGCAATTGCAAGTTTGTATCACGCAATTTCTATTTAAAAATTACAGTATTTTTAAACAATAGATGAGTTAAGTAAAACTACCCAGCAGGTTGGGCAAACATTTAACCCAACTGCTGGGTTAAAACAACCCAATCGCTGGGCTTGTCCATTTTCAACCCAACTTGGGTTGTTTTTAACCCAGAATTTTTTAGAGTGTAAGGTGGTGGACAATGACTGTGGGTAAATCTCAATTTAGATGGCCAACTTTACATGTCAACTTTACAGGGCACTATTGGACAATTGGAATGTACCTTGAGCATGCAAAGAATGTGTAAAAATGCAGATATCATATTATACTTGTTTTTGTAAATCAGCTCTGCAAGGCATGGCAGCTTTCATCAGTTTTAAAACAGCAGGAGTTCATGATTTTCCGTAACAAGCGCTGGCAAACCTACTGAGTTTAAGGGAAACAAGTGATGGGAATGTCTTCAGAAATCTGATGAAAGAGTCACTTTTTTGGCATTTCCTGCAGCTAATTCCACTGGGATGACATCAAAAGTTTAGTCATAACATTATGGATGTGGCATGAGGCATAGCTGAAATATGCAGATGATATCATTTGGTTGTGGTTGTGAGAACCCTTACTGGGAAACATCATTTGATTTACTCATGCATGGTGTCACTCGGCATGGAGCATCACAACAAGGAACTCGGTCATACACTCCTCGAATGAGCATCTGTTGCTAGGCAATTACTGGAATCAAGAGACAGGATTTGTAAGAGGAAAGCATGTTTACCTTGGTACAGAACTTTAAAACAAATCATGCTGCTTTGAACATTCCACTCATTATTGTTTATAAAAGTTCATCTGGATCAGCTTCAGATTGATTCGTAGTGCTTTTGAATCACATCAAAATTCTCCTGAACAAAAAGAGCAATATACTCCGCTAACAGAAAATATGTTCTAGAACTGTTTTCTACTCTTCTCATTCAGTTATGGAGATGTAATTTTTGAATAACATTAAATAAACTGGACTTTTAAATCATGCAGTTAATTAAATGTTTAAAAAAAAATAAATGTGTGTTTATTTTTATATTAAAGGGATAGTTCAACTAAAAGTGAAAATTTTGTCATCACTTTCTCACCCTCAAGTTGTTGCAAACCTGTATGAGTTTCTTTCTTCTGTTGAAGAAGATATTTTGAAGAATGTTGGTAATCAAACAGTTGACGCTAGCCATTGACTTCCATAGTAGCCTAAATTAAATCTGTTTATCATATAAAACGATTGTGTCTCTTCGGAAAATTTGGACTAAACCACCCAATTCGTATGGATGAGTTTTACGATCTCTTAATGAACTTTTTGAAGTGTCAATGCTAAAATTACATAGCTGTCTATGGAGGCATTCATCAAAAAGATCTTCATTTGTGTTCCAAAGATGAACAAAAGTCTTACGGGTTTGGAATGACATGAGGGTGAGTAATTAATGACAAAATTTTAATTTTGGGGTGAACTAACTCTTTAAATGCAACATTATGTTACAGAAAGAAATCAATGGAATATTCATTCTTGAATAAAGTCAACTTTAATAAAGGCATAAAAGTATAGAGCTATAGTATTAATGTGAAGAACAAACTTTTTTATTTTATTTTTATTTCCTACAGAAACAGTTATTTTGATCCCACAAAACAATTCTGTGTTCCATAGGGCTGCATTTGTGTGCCACTCTTTGGTAAATACATTTGTCACCAACGCATCAAGACAATTCAAAACGCAATTGGTGGGCCAAACTTTTAAATAAAACTTTCAAATCGCCTTTATCTTTCTAGTTCAAGTAAATGGGTGAATGTTGTATGACTATTTGTGCTGATAGAGGCAATCAGAAGGAGCTAGCTTTAGTGAGATGGATGTTTTGGTTTCAGCAACAGCACAAGGCACAGAAAAAGCAGCTTGGCATTGGAGGTGCAATCACTCAACTGAGACTTTACTTACAGATCAATACATTCAAGCTGGAGGTCATCAGAGGTATTGCTGTTAGCCTGACCGCAAATGCAACACAGTCAAAGGAAGGCAACAACAAGTTTCAGGTGATCTACAGTCCAATTTGTTTTCCCCCTCACAGTATTTCATCATATGGCTGGTCTCATAGAATGCTGCACTCATTTAAAGATCAGCCCTTTAGTTTGCTAAATGTGTGCTCAGTAATTTTTACTTATGTGCTTTAAATGGTTTACACATAAAGGATGAAAAATATGTTTAAATGTACACTTGCATGAGTTGAAGAATCCAATCATATCAGTCGACTAATTAAACTCTGAGCATGAAACAGAAGTTGTGATAGCCTTTTCTTCCCTATTGTGATGAACATATGAGTGAAATGGCTTCTTAAGCAAGACAAAATGCAGACTGGGACTTGAATTTGTCCAACAGGATTCGATTGGATAGTTGTGGTTTGTTATTGATCTCATATGCTGATTGACAGGTTGATCCCGCCCTCACGCCAGTAAACACGTCATCAGAAAAGAGAAGAGATGACACTGCAAATGGGAGGGGAAGTTGTTTTGATTGAAGATTAAGAGGGCATGTGAATTAAAAAAAAATTATGTGCATGGATAATTAATAATAAATACTGAAGAAAGAAAAAAAATTGTTAATCTTTATTTCATGGCAACTTTAAGCTATTTGACATGGAGCAGAATCATGGCTGACAGTATGCAACATCTGTAACTGATCGGTAACATCTCTAACTTTGATTTTGCATCTGCACCACATGTTGTCAGTGTAAGTCCACAAGTACATCTTTACACATGTTCCTTATCCGGTGTACTGCAAGAATGTGTCCTAAAACCCCAAAACCAGTTAGCATTGTTGAACTTCGGAAGTCAATAGGTTTTTCAAATGGGTTTTTGTTTAAATGCTTGAAATAAGGTCTGTGGTTAACACAAGCTTAATATATTTTCTAGCTTTATTCTATGACATAAAACACAGTAATACCCCATTGTGATTTTTTTAGGCTTTTATGTATCTTGAAAAAAAAATAACAAGTGACTAAATGGACCTAAAGAGGTTGTTTGGGACATTAAAATATCATCACACTGGGCATGTAATCTAAAACCCAAATTCCAGAAAAGTTGGGACATTTAAATAAAAAGAAAACTAAAAGACTTTCAAATCACATGAACCAATATTTTATTCACAATAGAACATAGATAATGTAACAAATGTTTAAACAGAGAAATTTTACAATTTTATGCACAAAATGAGCTCATGTCAAATTTGATGCCTGCTACAGGTCTCAAAAAAGTTGGGACGGGGGCATGTTTACCATGGTGTAGCATCCAGTTTCTGGATTTTTGGTGTTGGAATTTGCTCCCATTCTTGTCTGATATAGGTTTCCAGCTGCTGAAGAGTTTGTGGTCGTCTTTGACATATTTTTCGTTTAATGATGCTCTAAAACCTTTATATACCTTTCAGAATTCATAGTACCTTCCAAAACATACCGTATGCACTTATGCACCCCATACCTTCAGAGATGCTGGCTTTTGAACTGAACGCTGATAACATGCTGGAAGGTCTCCCTCCTCTTTACCCCGGAGGACACGGTGTCTGTGATTTCCAACAAGAATGTCAAATTTGGACTCGTCTGATCATAGAACACTTTTCTACTTTGAAACAGTCCATTTTAAATGAGCTTTGGCCCACAGGACATGACGGCGTTTCTGGACCATGTTCACATATGGCTTCCTTTTTGCATGATAGAGCTTTAGTTGGCATCTGCAGATGGCACAGCAGATTGTGTTTACCGACAGTGGTTTCTGGAAGTATTCCTGGGCCCATTCAGTAATGTCATTGAAACAATCATGCCGATGAGTGATGCAGAGTGTGTCTGAGGGCCCGAAGACCACGGGCATCCAATAAAAGTCTTCGGCCTTGTCCCTTAAGCACAGAGATTTCTCCAGTTTCTCTGTATCTTTTGATTATGTTATGCACTGTAGATGATGAGATTTGCAAAGCCTTTGCAATTTGAGGTTGAGGAACAATCTTTTTACACACTCTTTCAAAGATTGGAGAGCCTCTGCCCATCTTTACTTCTGAGAGACTCTGCCTCTTTAAGACATCCCTTTTATAGCTAATCATGTAACAGACCTGATATCAATTAACTTAATTAGTTGCTAGATGTTCTCCCAGCTGAATCTTTTCAAAATGTCTTGCTTTTTCAGCCATTTGTTGCCCTCTGCTAACTATTTTGAGACCTGTAGCAGGCGTCAAATTTGAAATGACCTCATATTGTGCATAAAATTGTAAAATTTCTCAGTTTAAACATTTGTTATGTTATATATGTTCTATTATGAATGAATGTTAAAGTCTTTTAGTTTTCATTTTATTCAATTTTAAAAAATGTCCCAACTTTCCTGTAATTCAGAAAGAAAAGTTTAGAAAATAACTACACGTGTAAACATGAGGGGGAAAAAATCTTGTATTCAGCACAATAACAGCCTGATATTGCTTTTGGCAGCATTTTTGCTTCCCTTCTACTCTACATCCATTGTGCAGTTTTGTTAGTTTAGAGATACGACGCTGATAGCATGGCCCGCCTGTACCTCATTCTGCATATTTCCTATCTTCGCTAATTAATAGGAAAGCCTGGGATTACAGTAATGATAGATGGCACAGTTTTGCAGGAGAAATCCTGTTGTAAATAGAAGTCCTTCCAAAACCCTCAGGGAAGATGGAAAACTAGGGTAACATCCAATTTGATCTTTCCAAAAAATCCTCCTGTTTCCAAGGAGAAAAATGATTCAAGAGCATGATTCCAAAAACACACATTCGTAGAATCAAAAGAACACGCAACAACTCGATGTTTTATGTATATAGATATTTTCATGTAGCATGACAGGAAGTCCTGTGTGCATTCAAATAAATCTATCTCATAACACCCATATCACAGAATTGCATTTCCTCCATTGTTTCAAGCTGTTCAGATGTGGGAACCAGAAATTCCTTGTCTTTTATTCTGGGCACAAATCTTTCTTTCATGATCCAGGCGGCAGTGGAAGGTCTTGACCCCACTTCCACAGCCCTCGTCTACTCAATACCTGACGCTTGGCTTGCCTCCGTGTGGATTATTGCAACACTCCATGCAGGCACTTTGATGTAATAACTATGTGCAACTTGAAGGTAGAATGAAATCTCACCTGATGGAACACAGAATAGACAGACAGATGGGTGGAATGTTTCAGCAACACCACAATATCTGCAATCATCATGCAACAGTCGCTTGCTTCGTTTACAGAAAATAGAAGACCGTGCAAAGCATGACTTCCACTTCTTTTTGTCTTTGGATAACTAATGTTATGTAGTTTTTTATGTTAAGAGTGTAATTTCCCCCCAAAACAAGTTAAGCGCAGTCACCTATCAAGAAACGTTCCAAAATATCATAAATGGATTCAATCACGAAAAACACCAATGCTATACATACTGTAAGGATGTGCTACCAGAGCTATACATTAAAGGGTTAGTTCACCCAAAAATGAGAATTCTGTCATTAATTACTCACCCTCATGTCGTTCCTCACCCCTGAGACCTTCGTTCATCTTTGGAACCCAAATTAAGATATTTTTCATACAATCCGATGGCTCAGTGAGGCCTGCATTGACAGCAAGACAATTAACACTTTCAAAGCCCAGAAAGGAACTGAAGACATATTTAAAACACTTCATGTGACTACAGTGGTTCAACCTCAATGTTATGAAGGTACGAGAATACTTTTTGAGTGCCAAAAAAAACTTAATAACAACTTTATTCAACAATATCTAGTGATGGGGGATTTCAAAACACAGCTTCATGAAGCTTCGAACCTTTCAGTGGTTTGGAGCGTGTATCAAACTGCCAAAGTCACAGGATTTCAGTAAACGAGGCTTTGTTACGTGATAAGTGTTTTGAAATTTCAATGGTTCACCACTGGGGGGGGGCGTGACTTTGGCAGTTTGATACGCGCTCCGAACCACAGATTTGAAACAAAAGATTCATTAAGATTCAAAGCTTCATGAAGCAGTGTTTTGAAAAAATGGAAAAACTATAACAGATCTAACCTTACATTTTGTAAGTAAAATACTGTTAAATGTACCATTTTTTAGAAGTAAAAAGAACAAATCATCTTATAATTTACAATTAAAAAACGTAAACTGACATTTCCCTGCACGACACTTCACATTTGATGGTTTTTAATTTTAATAATTTCTTCTCAGTTTTTTCTTATCAGTTAATTACATAAGGGTTTTATATTAAAGTTAATGTTATTAATGTTATTATAATTTAATGTTGTTAAACAAATGTTTCTTGCATTATTTTAGTGTCGTGTGTAACCATGATGGTGTTTTGTGTTGTTTTTCCAGCAGTCTCATTATGGTGGATGTCAGTATATGTATAAAAGTACACAAAATAGATTTTAGTATGGCCTTGCTAATTCAGTGCCTACTTTGTTTTTGGAGGGCTCTTAAAATGTTAAATGGACTGTTTTCCCAATCTGTTGTCTTTCATATATTATACCGTTTTTTGAGTCAATGTGAGGTCTTCTTCTGAACATTATATTTAAGTAATCTGGATTCCCCACACACTAATGACTAAAAAGTATGATGTTGAATTGATATGATGTATGTTGTATGTGTTTTACCTTTGTCTTTAGAAGCTGGCACTTGTTATTCAACCACCTGGACTGGTGTTGTCCCATATTGGCCCTGTTTCCACTTGGTATTAAGATGCCTTTTTGTATCACAAGTAGAAGAGGGAGACACATTCCCGTTTACACCTGGTGTTTTAATCCGTCTCTATTGTCCACTTTCAACCACTTCCTTCCTGATTTCTTTGAGGGGAGGGTCTATGGGTAGGCAAATGTATGGGTTTTTCAGATATTTCGATCTGATGGACGAAATAAACTCATTTGGGTCTTCAGCAGACAAAGTTTAAACCCTGTCTGGCTAGTGCACTTCCCATAATGTTTACGCTTGAGGTCAGTAGGCAGAGAGTAGATGGTTTTTGTAGCTGTTTGAACACATTTGACCACAATATGAAAGCAATCCGGTCGAATGCGTTTTCGACTACCTCTAGAAGTGGTTGAAAATGGACAAGCTCAAAACATTTTAGACTCTGTTTATACCTGTATTTACAGTCGTCCACAATTGACCAAAGCGCATCTTAATACCAGGTGTAAACAGGGCCTGAATTTTAGATCAGTTTTCTCTTTTGTCTATAATGGGTAAACCCCATCACATAAGGAAATTTCCGATAGAGGTAATTTTTCAGTCACCCTTATTGGATTCAAGAATAAACCCTGGTCCTTTACAACTATCCATACAATTAATGAGGTAATTTTGTTCCGAAATGCACAAAAAGTCTTGTGTTGTCTTTATCAACTTCAACAACCAATTAATGTTAGCTGTTTTATCAGGCTACACTTACACACCTTGATCTGTTTGAAAGTGTCTAAGTGTCACAAACTGATGGATTCAATGCATCAGATTTAGCTGATGGCAGCTACAAACAAATGGATGAACACAGAGTCCGAAGACGATGGGTAATTCACTAAGAATGGATTGCAAAGACTGATAGTGTCATTTATTTGCACCAAATCCACTAAAGGAATTGACTCCAATGCAAATCACCCCAATGCATTGTGCTGAACATAATTTGCAAGTTACAACTGTCAATCTTGTTGAGAGGATAGAGTCTAGAGCAGACTAGCATGATCTGACATACTTTACCAAGGCCATATGGAATCCCAACACATGAATGACTCCTTAAATGCTGAAAGTGTGCTCAACCAGACCTTGTATCTATAAGTCTGGTTATAATGCTTCATCGTTTGATGAATTACTGCTGATGTGACCACTAAAAAAGTACAAATTCTATTTACAAGCTACATTACATTGGTAACATCACAGTGTAATTAATATATTAATCTTATTCTAAGTTTTTGATGCTGTGTGATTTTTACACTTCACAGCTGTAGATTCTCAGATGAATTTGATTGAAGATCAATTAACTTAATTTTAAGCTTTAAAAAATATGACTTGCTCTTGCCATCACAGCAACTGGAAAGTTGAAGTTATTGTAGTGTAGTAACAATGAGAAAAGACCCCATAAACACCATTGAAATCAGTTGAAAAAGCGGCGTATTAGGGCTCCTTAAATGGAGTCCAGAACGAGTCCTGAACAGCCAAATACCACTTGGGAAATAAACATCTTGAAATAGGCATGGGGCCAGGAAATGGATTTCATTGCAGAACTAATCAACATGGGCCATTTTAGAATTGAACAATTTAGATTTGGATTGGATCTTTACTGATATTAGAGTTATCAACATGTCTCATGCCAGCCAATGTAATTTGATCCTTCATGTCCACACTAAATCCTGACAGATGTCAGCGGATCCAGCTAGGACTTGTGCAGCTAGTTTATATGGGTATTAAGCGGGCTAACCAGAGTTAGCCATTACATTCATCCAGTGATGTGGTTTGACTGGAATTCAGATGATCTTTCACTAGTATCATAAGGAATCTGTCAGCACAAACTCAGGCTACAAACACATGTCATGAGTGACGCTGGATTCTGTTTAGGCTTCTTCACAATGCAGAAACCTAAGCCATTTATTCCATTGGCAGCTAAAGAGAATTATGCCTCTCGTAAAGCCGCTGCATCTAAAAAGGAATACCCCATAGTGTGAGAGTGAATCAGTAGGCTGAACTGAATTTGAGGAGATCTAAAGACTTAGATGAATGCATGTCTTGCCAGTACATGTCAAACTTTAAGTCTGTCCCATGATTACATGGTTACAATCTTAAAGCTTTTCTCTCTGCCATTGGTTTCTCACTGCGTAACTTTTATCTGTGCAGCTGAGACACACAAAAAATATGAATTATCCATTTCACCTTTTTAGAAGTCATTGTATGACTTAAAACTGTGGAATAGATATATCAGCTTTGCCATTCAGGAATTAATTACAATTAAAGTATATATCTATGTAGTTTTGCTCTAAGCAAAAGTTTGTCAGGGGCCCCTGTCAGTGCGTTCATAAAAACCAAAAACACAAATGAAAAACACAATCTGATGGCAATTTGTAACTATTTTACATTTTGCTGAATTGGTGGCTAATTTGTGTGAATTTGTACAATCTGATTCATACGTTCATACGATCTGTTTTAACCCAGTGATGGGTAGGTTTGGGGGTGAGGTTAGGGGTAGTCCTTCATAATGAGATTAATTTGAAAATCATACATTTTTGTACAAATCAAATTGTACGAAATCTTCATCTCGTAAAATAGTTACTTTTTCCCGTGAGATCGGGTGGAAAACCCCAAAATAACCCCCAACCTCTTTAATCTGTTCTTTCAGACCAGTTTCACTGTGTCATGATTACTTGTGGCCCTAATCGGCCACTAGAGGGCACTCCTACCCGGACTCTTGTTTTCACCCCTTGGACTGCATTTCCCATAACACACTTCCTGGACTCATTATCCCGTTTCATTGCACCCAGCTGTTTTGTGTTTGCTTATTAGTGTCTGTCTATTTATACTTGGTTTGTTTCTGCCTTTGTTATCGTGGTTTCATTTCATGTCACCTGCTTCCGTTGTGTTTTGCTTTATTTTGTTTAGACTGTTCTGTGGATTTTGACCCTTGTCTGTCTGGACTACGATTATGGATTACCCAATTAAAGCTGCATTTGGATCTAACCCTCTTTCTCTGTGCCATCCGTGACACACTGTCAACAAACAACAGCAAACTGAAACATTCAGTAATAAAATAAAAAATATGATTACAAACAATAGGACAAATACAACAGAATGTATTTAAATCACCATAATTTATGTAACCAATTTTAAAACATACAGCAGCAATGAAAGCAGTTTACATAAATATTCCTTTATAACAAAGACCTGCATACACACTATAACCAGCACATATGGATCATCTGTGCTACAGTATATTTCCCCATTCAGAGTTTTTGTTGGCTGATCTCTCATTCACTTGTCTGCTTTATTTCAGCAATCACATATAATGAAAGAGTTTCATTGCGTTCAGCATCTGGTCTTTTGGCAGCCGTTGCTGAACCTGAACCTCGTGTTGGACTTTCCTCAAGTTGGCGTGGAAAGTGTTAGCATTTACTGTTATCATGGCACATGACAGTTACTTTTAAGCTCGTAATACTATTGATTATTCGCAGACTTGGATTCGAAAACGCTCATTCAGACCGAAACAGTGTGGTATTCTCATTATTCACACATTTCTGTACGTTTAAAGGAAAACTGGTGGTTTTAATAGATTATTTGAGGAAAAAGGGGGCAGGTGCACACTGAAACTCCTCATGTTTTATGCTGCTTTGACGAAGAAAATAGCCTGAATTTCCTGTTGTACTGAGATCAAGAGCAGTACTTTTTAATGTGCCACATTCTAATCTTATTTATGCAGCGGCCAAGATCTCCTGATGCCAAATACCATCAAAACCGACAGCTTTGATGCTGGAGCCAAAGCATTAAAAAAACTGGAATGTGGTAGTGCCTGCAAGTGCCAGGTGTATATCACCCTGTAATTAGGCCTGAAATGAATTAAATCTGGGTATAAAATACTGTATGAAATGTGTGATGCTGGCATTACAAATATTAGCTTAATATGCACAATGTCTGACCAGAGCAACTACATAAAAACAACGTTTTATGGACAGGTGTGATTCTCTGATGATTTTTCTCTACATCAAAAAGAGTGCTTCAAATCTCTTAGCCCTTGCAGGCGATCCCTGAAAATGAAAGACACACTTTTATCCTCCGCACATGTTTTGGTGTGTCAAAGTATCCCATTTTCTTCCAGTGTGTAATAAGCTGACAGTGTGTTTGGCACTCAGCAGGAACAGCTCTGAGGAACATGAAAATGACCTTATTATTTTCTCTCCAATGACATCATTGCTCATCTGCAAGGTGTTAATTTGAATTTGTGGAAGTTTGTGTGACTGAGCCATTTCCTTCAAATTAGTTTAACTGTTTCCTCTGTTACAACAGGCCCACGGTGCTTTATCTTGAAAACAGACGATCCATCTTAACTAGAATTTGCGAAAGAACAAGAAAAATAATTACAGAACACCACATTGAATTGGCCTCATGTCAGTATGACAATAGGAAAACAAAATATTAATCTTTGAAGTGATGAAACGCGGATAATTACAACCTTTGTTTTGTGAAAATGTAATTGCAACATTCAACATTAAAAGCTTTCATTAATGACAACGGTTGATATATTGATACTGTGCAATTACAATACAGAACAGCCAAAAGAAAGAAAGTGTTAACTACTTTACATGCTATGAAATAATCACTGTTTGCCGCTTTAAGGAGGGCTGTCAGAATAAAACCCTTTAGAGTATGATGAGCAGTGCAACACACAAAAAGAGAAAGATCCATAATACACAAAAAGTCTAATATTCATTCTGCATTATTAAGGTGGATTTATATTAAATATTAAAAGGATTATATGCTGTTTTAATATTCATAGGACTGAACTTTTACTGAAATATTGGTGAAATGCTTTTATGTGCGCTTGGCTGGAGAGCTGATCTGATTAAATTTCATTGTTTGATCACCTTCTCGTGCTCTGAGGGTGAATGAGTTGAACTGAGTCCAGGTCTCTGTTTCCAAACAAGCTGGCACTTGATCATAAATCTAAAAATGATTTTTTTGTGTTATACTATAACTTATTGTACTAGGGCCTGTTCACACCAAGTATGATTACTTTAACGATTATCATTCTAAATTTAAAAGAATAGCACAGTCTATACCACAACTATAATGATAACGGTACATAAGAATGATATTGTTGGAATCACTTCCAAAATGATTTTTCCCAGCTGATGAACAATAAAAACATTGACAGCCAATTAGAATCCGTCCTGCTTTCAAAAGCTTGAGCATTTAAAGCAGCAGACGAGAAAACTGCACCGCGTGCTTAGAATGAATAGAATGTTAGTGTGCGTTCATGTGGATGCTATTATAATTATCGTTATAGTTTTCTTTATGGAAGCTTGTTTTCTGACTTTTTTCTCAGAATTACGAGATATAATCTCTCACAATTGCAAGTTATAGGCCTAAAGTAAACATTGCGTGATGTAAAGTCAGAATTGCGTGATATCGGGTGTGTCTCATACGTCCTGAAAAAGTGAAGCTGCGGGCTCTTTGATCGCCCCCTGGAGGCTGGATGCAGTACAGGTCATAAACCCCGCCCTCTCAATGCAGTCGAATGAGACTTCAGTGAAAACTTAAAAATAAATTCTGCTTCAAATAAAACTTTCTGAAAGATGGTTTTGGTCATTTAAGGTAGTTGTTATCACGCTGATATATATTCAATTGTTCGTTTTTGTGATGATTTAGATTTTAGCTAGCAATTTGATGCTATAAAAACGGGTCGTGTCGTCATGATTCGAAGTTGATTGACAGCTTGTCTAAGGACTGTCGGAGCTTCGAGGGGAGATTGAAGATGTATTAACTAACTGTTAATTTTCGATTTCTTTGTTATTTCACACCAACAAAATGAGCTGTTCAGCAGTAAACTGTACTAACCGACCTACAGGATCTGACGGATCACTGAACTTTTTCTGTGTAACATTAAATGTGGGCGTTATAAGCTAATTAATAAATGTTATTAGTTAAGATAACACACCTAATGTTAACCATGTCGGGAAAAAGCAGGTGATCGTTATCTGGCAGTTACTTATTATCTTTATGGGTATAAAATAATAATTAGCAGGACAAAACTAATGATAGCCTACTCTAATTACAGCAATCGATCTCCTGTAACGTTAGTTGAACTTGATTTAAAATGGCAGGACCGTTTCTGACGATTTAGAGTTGTTTCTAGTGGCATATTATGTTGATTTTATCTACTGAATTTGCTGTTTCAAAAATATTATTGCTCTAGAAACAGAATAGCCTATTATTTTATAGGTAGACTTTTAAATTGTGTATAATTTTTATAGTCTATTTAAAATACATGAATGATGACGCAGTCGTCTGTGCAGAAGTTTGATATCGCGACTCCGCCTCTTGCTCCACTGACGATTCCTTCTGCGCATGCCCAGGCTCCAAACTTTTTTTTTTTTTTGACGTATTGCGTAACGTGTCAGCGCCCATTCATCGGCCCATTTTGGCTTCAGTTCAATGGAAGGAAGCGGCGTCGCGTCGTCCATCTTTTTTTACAGTCTATGCGTGATATTAAGTCAGAACTGTGAGTTATAAAGTCAGAATTTCTTGATATAAAGTCAAAATTGTGAGATAAACTCCAATTGCGTGTTATAATGTGCAATTGTGAGGGATAAAAGACTGATGTTTTTTCTCAGAATTGTGAATGAGATGTGGGAAGAAGGAGGCGGGAACTAGGGCTGGGCGATATATCCAATGCTTTTGTCACGCGCATATTTCGTCAGTAAAGCCGGTTCCCTGATTACCGCTAAATCGCCATCACCGGATTTCAAATGGAGCGGCATTTAATAGACAGAGCCGTAGTTCACTGAAAAGCCACGCAATATCGCGTTCAATATCGATATGAATCGCCGTCGATATTGAACGCGATATTGCGTGGCTTGTCAGTTAACTACGGCTCTGTCTATTAAATGCCGCTCATTTGAAAGCAGGTGATGGCGATTTAACGGCAATCAGGGAACCGGCTTTACTGACGAAATGCGCGTGACAAAAGCATTCGATATATCGCCCAGCCCTAGCGGGAACCGGCGAACATTCAAACAATATGATACCTGGTGGAGCTCGTTAACTCCCGCTTCACCGGCCTCGCGCCACTCCCTCATGGCTCTCGCCCGCCCTGCTCGCCACATACCCTCATCGCCCCTCGCAGGCCGGGGGTACTCCCGAGGCTGCGCTCTACTCTCCCCGGGGCCGCAGCACCTGGGGGTAAGGACAGACGAGATGAGAGGAAGGAGACAGAAGCAAGGGGAGCGACAGAACGCGCATTTAAAATCATTCTTGTCGGTTATTGGCTGGAGTAGCCTATGTTTATTATGTTTTGTAGTCCAGGCTGCACCAGTTTGATTTTATTGCCATTTTCGGAGCTTGTGGCGACTACAGAGACCGCGTTTTTTTACAGTGTGTTCAGGGGACAGGCAGCTAGCGGCATCGCTTAGAGCACCTTTAATTTCCCGCAATGCTGACTTTATAACACGCAATTGCAAGTTCAAATCTTGCAATTCTGAGAAATAAAGTCAGAATTGTGAGATAAAAAGTTGCAATTACCTTTTTTATTTTTTTATTTAGTGGCAGAAACAAGCTTCCATAGTTCTTTAATAAATAATGCTCTCATTACTTTGCCTTGCATAGATTGCAAATGAAGCCAAAACAGAATCTACTTTAAGCAACAAATTGAGTTTGTTCAAACTTCATTCCAGTGTGAATCGGTGTTTTGAATGCATTCGTTGAGTGATGATTCAGCGACTCACTAATAAAGTTTTGAAGGGATAGTTCACCCAAAAATTAAAATTTGCTGTTCACTTACTCACCCTCGGGCCATCCAAGATGTAGGTGACTTTTTTTCTTCAGTAGAACAGCAAAGAAGATTTTTAGCTGAAAATGTGTTCCTCAGCAATTCATATAATGGAAGTCAATGGATGCCGTCCCTTTGAGATAAAAAAAAAAAACATGTGCAAACAACACAAAATTAATACCTGTGACTCCTGATGATACACTGAGGTCTTAAGAAGCAAAACACATACTTCATCAAGGATCTCTCATTTCAGAAAAGTAACCATTACATTGCAAAGTCATAGTGAAATTACAACAATTTATGCTTCACAAGGAATAATGGTCAATTTTATAATATTTACTTTTCTGGATGTATTTTCAAAATGATTATTTTCCACCTTCTCTCTGACCCTAATTAAACAACTTATTTATTTTGTTATAAGAACTTTTAGGGTCATAGTGAAATGATCGGGTAACTTGTTAAAAAAATAAACGTAAATTCTAGGGTTGCCTTTGGATCTGTGAATATCAAAATAATCTGGTCCTATTATATAAAGCTCCCATTATTCTGTTGTAATAAGTACCAACTGTGCATGAGAGGTCTTTCCTTGAGCAATGTGTTCACAAAGTAACTTTTGCATTCAGAAAGAGTGAACCTCTGTTTTGGGCCTTGAGAGAGAACTGTAATTGGATTAAAGAGGGGGTTGAAGCCCGTTTTATCCGCTTTAGTCGTCTTTTAGAGTCGAATGAAGCTTATGACTAACTGCTGGGTTACAGCTCTGACTGGATTACCATGAAACACCTTGACCAATTAGAACAAGGGCAGGTATCATGCTGGTTCTTTACCCCACCAAAAAAAATATAGGACTGCTTTTGGCATCTGACTAATACTCCCTCATTAACTGACAGCGACTCTCATTTGCCATAGAGCCAACTCTTTTGTTCTTCTTTCCCTCATAAAAGTAACGTGATCTGCCTTACCTTGACCTCTCCTCCACTGAGAGCTAATCAGGCTCACCTGTGTGCTCTCCCCAGCGGCTAGAGAGCGCTAACTCAGCAACACCTGATAAGGTTTCGATCCCTCAGGTAAATACCAGAGGCCAAGGACCCTCCTCAAGATAGTCTTGCAGCCTGAGTGAGGCTTGTGGGATGCAGCGAGGTGAGCTGTTGTTCTGCTTTCTCGCTCATGAAAGACATTAGGCATGCTCTCCAACATCCATAATGTTATCAATTGTAGCTGAAAGTAAATAGTATGAGTTATTGATAAAGAATGAAACCTAATGGTAGAATCCAGTTGAGAGTAGTGTACAAGTAAGAAACATCTCTGACACATTTTTATATGCCATCTTTGATCCAGAGTGCAAATTACAGAGGGATTTTTAATAAATTCATTGACCAGAGAAACCCTAAAAGAAAAAGCAATGGACTGACATAAAATACTGAATAAATACATAAGGTAATACTTTAAGTTAAGGACTACATTCATGACAATTCTTATTTTTAGGGTGTTCATGGTACCAGTTATGAAATAAATCTAAAGAGATTGTATTAATCATAACTAAAATGTCTTATTCTAGTTATTCTAACATGCAGAGAAAACAAAAATACATTCATTTGTTGACTTCCCAACCAATAGCGTGAGGTGGGACTTCCAGTTGGATCAAATCCTGGACATGTTTGAATGAATTGTTTATAAATCAATGGCTGAATTCAAAATAGTATACTACTATGAGTGAAATAAGGTCTGTGTTAAACAACTAGACGATACTTGAACATTTTGCTCTACAGCATAAATTACACACACCCGTATCGAAAACGTGAATTTTGAAGCTGTTATGATTATTTAAAAAACAAAAAAGGAATGTTTCAAATAAGTAACTAAGAACGTTGGTGTGAGATGTAGAGCAAAGCGTTCAAGTATCGTCAAGTTATGTTTACCACATGCCTTATTATTCATAAATTGAAAAACCCCAATATCAATCCCCAAAGGGAAAATCTCAAGAAAACAATTTTATAGGTATGTAGAGTTGGGTGTCGTCCACATAACAGTGGTACGACACACCAAATCTACTAAAAATTGACCCGACGGGTACCATGTATAATGAAAATAATAGAGGTACCAAGATCGATCCCTGGGGTACACCACAAGTAAGGTGGGTCACAATGGATGAGTGGACATCTAAACTAAATATTGAACCATTTTAGTTCCATACCTGTGATGCCAAAAGAACGTTCCAGGTGAGATAAAAGAATCCTATGGTCCACAAAGTCAAACACCAAGCACAAATCTAAAAGCACTAGTGTCGTCAGCGTCTGTAGTCATTAAAATGTCGTTAAAAACTTTTAAAAGGGAAGATTTAGTGCGATCTACCTCCTCATCGTCCTCCTCAAATAGTAAGAGTAGTAGTGTGCTACTCCAACTTCGGTCAGTGTTTTGTAACTTCAGTTTGCCACCACTAGAGCACATAAATCACACTCTTCACCTTTAAGAATCTGAGGAGACTCGCCTGACAAGGACAATTTACAATACTGTACGTTACCAGTACAATATTCTCCTGAGAGGGGTTTCTTGGCCTATTTTTCAAAAAACAATAATGATAATGACTTTCTCCTGATTTTGAGATGTTAAATAATTATGATTTTGCCAAAGGTCAATAATAACACAACTGCTGACATTCTCATTTGGCACATTCTAAATTGTTAAACATTGATCTATGGTTTAATATTTGCCATCCAACAGGCACGACAAAGGTTTTTTTCTTCTTCTTTTGACTGAGAACCATAATGCGTTCTGACATGCAAGTGATTACTTAAATAAGGAGTGACAGTAAATGCATATATGAGCATAGAAATGGGCCTCAGCCAGTTGAGATGAATTGCTAGATTAGGATTCACGACAGGATCGAATAAGAGAGAACATGAATAATATCAATGCAGAATTAGGGAGATGCACCCATTAAAGTAGTTATGAGGTTACATAAGCAAGCTAATTTACAATATGGCTGCCAGAGAAATTGAATACAAAGGAAATAGTAAATTACGATGCCAAGAGACGCCCAAAGGTGAATGCATTTGCTTGGTGAAAGAAATGAAACAACTTCATCCTGCTTTTTAATGTGATAACATATCCGCAATATATATAGATGAGAAGGCTAACAGGGAATGTATTGTACATTAAAAAGACGCTAATCACCCTCCATTATAAAACTAGATGTCTTAATACAGTCTTAATGTTTCATTAAACCCTGAGAAGTGCTTTATTTCTTAGAAATTTAAATTAAATACAGTGATGCATTTCCCATAATGCATTGTTAAAGGGATATGAGGTCAGATCAGAGGAACTCTGAATCACCTTCAATTAAGATCAAAGAGAAGACACACTTTGGCCATAGTACCCACAATCCCACCTGCTTCTCCTCCTCTCTGCTCAGAAGCTGTTGTTTTGTCACTGAGCCATGGTATCCCAGCATTCCCTAATGAGATTAGATGGCCACTAATGAGCGCTACAGTGGATAAAATCAGCTGTGCTGTGAAGGTCAAAAATTTCACTACAGATTGTGCTGTTGGACTTCAAGAATCATTAACTAATAACAAACAAATGATTTATGAGAGAAGCGGAATTTTTGTTGGCCTTTAGGCAGGGTTTCCCTTTCTTCATCCTATTTTTAATGAGCATGGAAATATGGAAGTGATACTGAGACCTGGTGCAATAACATGCAGTGAGCTGTACTGATTAAGATCCTTGATATTATTTTGGCATATGTTCACACGCATGCGTTCAGATGGACTAGTTAGGGTCTGGATTCACCTTGAGTAAGTAAATGTTTAACTATATACGGCAAACATGTTACCTACAAGAATAAAGAACTTCTGTTATCCGTTGTTTTCTTTATGATGGAACATAATATTTGCTGTTCCAGACTGATCCTTCCAGTTCGGCGGCTTAAAAGAAGGTCTGCAGTCAATGCATATACACTGTCGATGTGAGGTCATACCATTTTTACCACGGGATTGAAATGCAATGAACCGTTGACCTATATTGGATTCAAGACGAGAATTCATCTAAGATTTCCCCTTGTTCAAACACTCATGTTTAACCCCACTGACCTTTCATCAAGAGAAATTAATTTTCTTTATTTGTCAGAGGGAAAAAGTTGCATTGCTGGTGAAATGTTCACCCGAGCATCAGCATTTTCTTATATTGACATTCATTTTTGATTCTGAAAGAGTGTAAATCCCCTGTTAGCCAGTAACCTCACGGTGCAATTTCAGTGAGATATAATCAACATGCAATTTGCTAAGTGGACAGAACTATCATTTTTGTTAAATGTGCATATTAGCAAGGCAAATATTGCTTGTCACAGTGTTTCAACAGAAAGCGTCCAATACATCTTCCTATCAGAGCTGAAAGATGCTTGTCACAGCTAATGTTTTCTGTCCACAATTGTTGCTTGAGTGAGCCCACGGAGATGGAAAAAGCCAACACTGCGACATCAACGGTCTTTTATGTTTAAACTGTGAGGTCTTGGCAAAGACTTTGGTTGCAGCTGGCAAAGTTGATGGAGCGATCAATTGTGTCATGTTCTGACATACGCATTGACACTCGAAATTAAAATGGTTACCATGTAAACCCTATCAAGCACTTTCACTAATATTAGCAATGTTTTGCCTGGAAAAGAAAAATAATCAAGGTTATTTTGGCAGTACATATATGCTCAAAATAATTAACTGGTTTGAGTAGGGTAAACTTCAATTAAACAAATTCAATCAAAAGATCAATCGAAAGATAAATTAAATGAACTTTTATGCATATTTAAAACTCTGTTTCTTTTGAGTTCACAAAACTGAAAATTTTAAGTAATCTGAATTGTTTCATTGTTTTGAGTTCTATGAACTTCCTCTTTTAATTTAGACAAACTTAAATTTAAATGTAACTGAAACTGGGCTGGGATTTCTATTTCCCAGCATGTTTTGCCAATACACTCGAAAGGGAGAGTGCAAGATTGATCCTAAGTGGGAGAATTTGATTTTCTTTGAAGAGTTTCTGTTGTGTCGTTTTTGGGGGGTTATCATCATGGTCATGAGTGGAGCATGAGCTTGGTTAAAGAACAGGTAGGCTTATATTTTTAATGCTCTATATTGCTACACTCATACAGCAATTTCTATGTTATGATAATGCTGTCAAAGCATTGTGTTACCAATTAGCAAGTTTGCATTTACTGAATTAGATAGTTAAAGCTAGCCAAGTTTCCAGTACTAAAAGTCAAGTCAAGTCAAGTCACCTTTATTTATATAGCGCTTTTTACAATGCAGATTGTGTCAAAGCAGCTTTACAGTGATAACTGGTACATAATTTGGCTGCACAGCAGCTCTTAAAGAATAGTGTCAATGCAGGCAGATCAAAGCACTGTTGAATAAATGTCAAGAATACTGTTGAATATCAAAGTCAAGTCAAATATCAAGTGTCCCCAACTAAGCAAGTCAAAGGCGACAGCGGCAAGGAACCCAAACTCCAACAGGTGACATCAGGTGGCAAATAGGTGTTAAATGGAGAAAAAAAACCTTGGGAGAAACCAGGCTTAATCGGGGGGCCAGGTCTCCTCTGGCGAACAGTGCTTTGTTACAACTCAGGATGCTATCATAAGTCCGATAGGATCACAACATTCAAAGTATTTATTTCAGTTCCATCCAGTTGAGGATCGTATTCATCACACCGGTATGGACGGTCTGTTGAGGAACTGTGGCATTGGCTGTCGTGTCGATGAGGCCTTCACAGTGGATAAAATAAAAATATTTAAGTTGAGATCACATGATAATTTTAAGTTAAAGGTATGAATTAGCTTCCTCGAATATTTCAAGTTAAGTCCAATTAAAATGTGAGTACAAAATAAAAATCTGCCAGTTCTGCTTGCTTAAACTTTCAATTTCTTAACTTAAAAATTGTGATGTAAGTGATTAAGTCAAATTTTTTGAGTTTCGCCAACGGGTTCACAGTGTAAGGGAGCACTAAATAATGAGCTTTTTGAGTCACATATCATAACAACAAGATAGTAGTATCAATATTAACTTAATGTCTTTCTCTCATACACAGTCTGAGAATGATCTGAACTTGAGGATGTCTTGTCTTTTTCAAACTGGATTTAAAGGCAGGAAGACACCAAGCCGACGGTTGGCCGTCTGGCAGTTTTTGTTTTGTAACTTTTCTCAGTGTGTTCCGCACGGTCGGCTGAAGTTGGTCCTCGTCTGCTTTTTTTCGGCGTCAGAGCTCGTCGGTCCATCTGATCAATCTGATTGGCTATTCAGCTACTGCCACCTGCTGGTTCGGAAAGGCATTTCATCTCACGCAGGCCGTCGGCTGTTTAGCGTCGGTTTGGTGTGTCAGACCAACTTTGGACACAGACGCTGCCGACGTGAGCCAACCCCGCAGTCTGCTTTCGTCACCACTAGTTCGTCGGCGCCGGCTTGGTGTGTTCCGGCCTCTAAACAGAATCTACATAAAATTTGAGTTTACCAATATTTTTAAAAACATTTATCAAATTTAATATTTTCAGTGTTTAATTTCAGTTTCTAAAGATTGGAAATCATGAGGCTACTTATATGTAGGCCTATTTTGTTCTATCCACCTTATTTTTCAGGTAAGAGCGGGAGCGGGCATTTGTAAATCGAATGTGTCTGGCTTTCAATGTCATTGGCTTCCAGTTATTTTTAGCTGTTCTCATTATGCTGCTTGATATTGCAAACTGGTATTTCTTACCATATTATTTTAATGCATTGTCTTAATTATAAACACACCGGTTTGTAGTTTTACAGTTTACCTCACTTTGATATTCCTCTTGTTATTTCCCTTTAGCAGCTAATAAACTGGAAGTGTCACACATTCACAGAAAACAACTTACTTCTGCGTTGAAAAATAAAGTGGATAGTTATCTCTTGTTTTAAAGAGTAAGGAATAAAAAATCTGTAAAATTACTCTTATAGTTGGCAAGAAAATATTAATATTCATAAAAATATTACACATTTTTGCCATTATTATTTTTAATCAATAATTATATTAATTATTAGTATTTATATTAAATCACATTATTTATTAATCCATTCATACAAAATAAATATTCCCCAGAGAATACTTTTTTGGGGTCATTTGCTTTTCTCAGACAGCAAAACCATTGCCAAAATCGTCATATAGTCTACAGTCTGAAGAAAATGGAGATGGTGTGGTGAGTAATGATTCACCTGCTATTTAATCCAGAGTCTGATGTTTGAATGCTGCACATGCATTTTTGAACAGACTCTCTCATAACTTCTCAATTCAACCACACACACACACATTATCAAGTGTGTATCCATTAAGCTGCAGGTTCAAAGCATCTCATGAAACAAAATTAGCTTTAAACACGGGGCTGCAATGGCTTCCACTAGCTTCTCCTCTGACTTGGAGAACTTTGACGTATGGGTTGTGCCAGGTTTTGTGAAGCTAATGAAAGTATGGGCTCCTCTATTAACCTCAGAGAGGAAAGGGGAGGTAGTTTGATGCATTCAGATTGGCAATACCCAATATTTCACCACGACAGGCATTAGCAATGAATAATTAAGTGTTTAATATAATGTTCGTGAAGAGAGGGAGATAAAGGAGGGTAGCGGGGGAAAGGGAATGATTAAACTATAATTGATTATCCTTAAAACCAATGCACTATTACAGAGTTCTCGATAGTGAAAGTGTTTGTGTGTTTGTGTTCAGAAAAATGGCTTTTTGATGGCACTGTCAGGGCAGTTGCAGTCATTAGCTTTGAGAACTCGTCTATGATGGAATTCAGAGGCCTGGCGTGTTGAGATCATGAAAATTTAAGTGGGGAATTTATACCAGAGAGACCGCCGCCCTGGCAGTGACTCGTGAATGCCCGGGGACACATGTTTTCACAGGGCGCGACGCTGGACTGATGTGGCTGATGATAAATAGTTCAGAAAGAGTTGTTTGCACTCTGACGGCAGTGAAAACGCTGCTCAGTGCCATCACATACTTGAAAATGCAGTTTGGAGATACGATAAATTCATATTAAATTACGACTGTGGACTAAATCAGCATAGTGTGAGGTTATGGATGGTACTACCGCATGAATTATTTATATATATTTTTTAATAATTCACAGTTTTAGAGATTCAATACCTGTGTTTACAAAGCTTTATGTGCTATTTTAAAATGTACAATTTGATCTTCTAAGAAAAATTGAAAGGAAGAAATTGATACATTTTCTGGAACATATTATCGGGAACAGATGTCATGTCTCCGGATATTAAAAATGAATGCTAGAAGTTAAACATTTCAAGAATGTTAGATTATATTTTTGATTATTTATGTCTGAACAGTCCACTCTTCAACATATTATGCCACATATGCAGTTTAGTAAAGGATATTTCATTAATTAAGAAAATAAAATGTTGTCTCAGATGAAACATCAGCTTCAGCTTCTGTGATTTTACATGGTAATTTAAAACATATGTGCTCTATTACAGCTAAAAATATCGACAGCTTCCCTGCTAGGAATCAGTCTACTGTCTCAGAGAATATACGTCCTCACTCAGACAGAGGTCAGCAATTTCCATACCTCAAATTACTGACCTATGGCTTCCTGTCCTGCATATATGTCCTTCTTGTTAACCAGCTGACAGATTTTCATGCATATTCATAGATGCATATGGTCTGCCAGAACGAAAGCCGTCTCATCTCCTCAGATTCCACCGAGTAGCAATGTATGAAGACACTTCATTAATGGATGTACTAAAAGAAGCGTTGTCTTCATTTTCTTGCTTTTATGTTTGCATAAATTGCAACAGCTGATTTGAGACTGTATGCTGCAAAAATACATTTCTTAATCAGTATTTTTGTCATTTTATAGTTAAAATTATCCAAAATCCAACAAATTAGCTTGAGAAGGCAAATGAATGGAAGCTTGGTAAATAAACAAAGGTAATTGCTACTTTTCATCTCACAATTCTGACTCTTTTCTCACAATTGCATGATATAAAGTCAGAATTGCAAGTTATAAAATCAGAATTGCACAATTGCAATTCTGACTTTTTTCTCACAATTGGAAATTCTATGATTTTTACTTTTTTGTCAGAATTGCGAGATATAAACTCACAAATGCATCTTATAAAGTCAGAATTGTGAGATATAAACTCGCAATTCTAAGAAAAAGAAAGTTTTTTTTTCTCCAGTTCTGACTTTCACACAATTCTGACTATAACTCACAGTTCTGACATTATTAATCACAATTCTGACTTTATAACTTGCAATTCTGACTTTATATCTTGCAGTTCTGACTTTATAACTCATAATTCTGACTTTATAACTCACAGTTCTGTCTTTATATCACAATTCTGACTTTATAACTTTATAACTCACAATTCTGACTTTATATCACATAATTCTGACTTTATAACTCACAGTTCTGACTTTATAACTCACGATTCTGACTTTATCTCGCAATTCTGACTTTATATCTCGCAATTCTGACTTTATATCTCACAATTCTGAGAAAAAAGTAATAATTGTGAGATATAAACTCGCAATTGCGAGAAAAAAGTCGCAATTACCTTTTTTTTATTTTATTTGAACAAAAAAGCTTCTATACAAATGTTATATCACATGACTTGCTTTTAGAAAATATATCTTTCATTTAAAATTGCTGCTGTTTACACTTTATTTTGATGGTCCACTTTAGACATTCTACTAACTATCAGTAACTTTGCAACTACATGTCAACTTATTCTACTAACCCAAACTCTAACCTTACAGTCTACTAATACACTAATGAGAGTTAGTTAACATGTAGTTGCAAAATTACTTATAGAATGTCTAAAGTAGACCATCAAAATAACGTGTAACCTTGTTTTTCCTTGTTTTAAGAATAAACCTCACTAAATGTTTGATAGATTTAGAAGTCTGAATATGTTACACAGTTTTAATTTTAATCTAAACTGATCTTTTTTATAGATATTTTTAGTGAAAGAAAAGAAAATCCCTTAAACAGAGCGAAAAACCATGACAGGTAACAGCTGCTGCACTGAATGGAAAGCACATGTGAGAATGTCATTCTGCTAAGACATGGTACTTTATTTCCTCAGGGCTAATCAGACATAGTACATAATCATTCAATAAAGACGGGGCAGGATGCCGCAAACTAATTGCACTGTAGTATTTTTGGAATCAAGGGCTGTCTGGAAATTATGTCAAATATGCTGAGTGGCATAAAAAGAAGTGTTTATCCACGAGCCTTTACCCTGTGATGACTGACAACTGACAATGAACAGGCTCCGCTCCCAATACTGAGCTGGCGTTCTAACGTAGAAACTGGAAGCACTGCAATGAAAATAGCATAGGAGAATGACAGGGAAGAGACGACATGAGGGTGAGTACTTAATGACAGAAATGTGATTTGTGGGTGAACTAATCCTTTAAAGGTGTCATGAACTGTGTTCTTTTATTGTTTTATGTTTCCTGGGGTGCACTTAGCATGCTCTGATTTGAATGCTCTGTTTTAAGGGGCGTGTCTGCTGTGAGACTTCAGTGTAAACACCCACTGCTGTGATTGGCTAACATCTTTTCATCTGAAATAGTATTACTTCTCTCTCTACTTAAGTATTACTCTCTTGAAAACTTTTAGCACGCTTTTATTATTACAACTCTCAGGGTTAATTAATTGTGAAAAGTGCTGCATTACATTTAGATCTGGTATTATACTGAGATTGTGGCATGAAAGGTTGCAGTGATGAAGATTGTAGCCGATCACAGACATGTTGTTGAGCACATGAAAGCAGTGATCTCGTCCTTGCAACTCTACTTCTGCACACTAACAAATGCTTTCATAGTAACTAAGAGATTCGTTGAATAAAACAGAAGTTTTGTTTGATTGACAGCTCGAGCGATTGCAAAGGGAGCGTTCATTGATCGCTTTCTTTATATAATTTAATCACAGTTTAAATAACTGATTATTTTCAGCCTACTAAGAGAGACAACATGAAGTTGATGGGGTTTTTTTTGCCTTGTTGTATCGCTCTTCTCTCCTCCTGATGTTACTAACACGCAAGTGGGCGGGGCTAACATTGCAATGGTGAAGTAGACGTTGATTTCTTTTGCGGAGACAGCGTTTCACCTATCATAGACACATTTGATTATATTTCTGGACCTCGGCGATTAACATCTCTGCAATGTTGCCTGCCATTTAAATTTAAATGCACGAGCCCTTAAATTAAAAAAAAAAAAGTTCTGAAAGTGATCCCAACAATATTTCTCTGTATCGTTATATCGTGCATTACCTGATATTGCTGAGTTCAACATGTCCCTGGGTCAACATTTTTGTTGATCCTGGAACAACATTCAAATCAACCAATCAGATTTGAGGGACAAGTTTACAGATTATGTCAAGTTTAGGCTTAAAATCATGAATTGGTGCTCCTACATCAGTGTTATTCATTTATCATTTCCCTCTGATTTTTGGGATAACTTATGGGTATGGTTAGGTTTAGGGGTAGGAATACGGTTAAGACTAATTTTTTAGACTAGAATGTTGTTGCAGGATCAACAAAATATGTTGACCCAGGAACACATGCTATGTGCTATTCTTTTATATTTACAACTATTTTAGAACTATATCTTTATCTTTATCATTATAGTTATCGTCCTTAGTGTGAACGGGCCTTAAAGGATTAGTCCAATTTTAAATAAACTTTTCCTGATAATTTACTCACCCCCATGTCATCCAAGATGTTCATGTCTTTCTTTCTTCAGTCAAAAAGAAATTAAGGTTTTTGATGAAAACATTCCAGGATTTTTCTCCATATAGTGGACTTCAATGGGCACCAAACAGTTGAAGGTCAAAATTAAGTTTCACTGCAGCTTCAAATTGTTCAACACAATCCCAGATGAGAAATAAGAGTCTTATCTAGAGAAACCATTGCTCATTTTCTGAAGAAAAAAAAAAGAAAATTAATAAGTTTTAACCAGAAATGCTCATCTTGAACTAGCTCTCTTCTTCTTCTCCTCTATTAGAATTCCAGCAGTGTAGACACTGCTAAGCAGGGACGTGCACAGACATTTTGGGGCGCAGGGGCTCAAGTGGAAAAAGGGCACTTCTCATAATTATTTATTTAAAAAATAATGAACCCTTAAATATATTAAGACAACTTTGACTTCCGTTACACTCACGGAATTGTTTTATACTCCACAGATTTCTACAAAATAATTAGTTCACACACAGAACATGGTCTTCTTTAGTATTCACTAGGTTTATCACAAGAGAAGTCAAAAGCAACTATTTTCAAGTAGCTATATATATTTAGAATAAATGACTCGATCAAGGAGAGAGTCATAGTTTCACTAATAATTTGTTTATTTTGCACATCAATAAATCGTTTTAATTTTTTTGGTGTTATTGGAATACTTCTTTCATGAAGTGGACAATTTTAAGATTTTACAATTTTATGGTCCATTTTTGCTGTCATGTCTTTTACTCTAATTGGAAAGAAAACTTAACCCTAACCCTACACATTTAGATGGAGTTTGTTTTAAGCCTACTACCCTCCGTCTGTTTGCATCTGTAGATTTCTTCTAAATTAACCAAAATAAACTAATCTGCATATTTAAACACATCAAGATATTTTTTTTCCTGAACTGTTAATACATTATATAACAAATGCCTGCAGAGGACGCCAAAAGCCTGCTGATTTTTGTTGTTAGACAGCACAGCACGATCAAAGCTAACCATGATTAAAAATATATTATTAGTTAAATTAGTTAATATTCTTTGTGATAGAAATGCTACAGCCACTGTAATTTCTTCAGCAAGAATATGTGGATATCAAACATGCAAAGACAGAGCGAGGGTTTAAACTTTTATTGATGTATTACCCTGTGTAAGCGTAGATTTAAGAATAGCATTATGTAATGCTGTATTATGATTTTTAAATAGTTTTAATAAACAATGCATCCTTAGAAAACTGTCTAATAATGTGGTTCATCATGGATGCTCCTCTTCTGATATTGACAGCCCAACCGATATCTTTACCATGGTTCAAAACACAATGCATAGCACAATAAAATAATTGAAATTATAATATGATTTCATTAGTATCAAATCAGGCAGATGTGTTGATTGTGGTCAAACTATTAATGCAGCATTAAATATATAAATAACCCTTAAATAGCCAAAACTCTCAGGTTTGTGAACATAGGCTAGCCTACCTGAAAGAAATGCACGGGATGGATCCATATAGGGCTTTTTACTTTTTGCTTCTCATCGCCAGACAGCAGTTGCATTTTCGCGGGAATAATTGTCACACGTTTTCAGCCAGCAGCAAACGCGAGGTGAGGTGGGGCGGGGCATGAATGCCGCGTCGCGGAGTGAGGGCATCTGAACTCGACAAAGCCGACCTGATATAGTATTTTTTTTATTTGTTTTATTCAGTAAATATATTAGTTTGACAAGGAAGCTGTGCGCAAACAGGAATATATATTCATTTATTTAAAAAAAAAAAAAAGCACCCCAGAAAAAAGGGCACTTTCTCTCGAGGAAGAAAAAGGGCAGGGGCTCAAGCCCCTTTTTTGTCTATGTGTGCACGTGCCTGCTGCTAAGCGTATTACTGCCCTCCTCAGGTCAAAGTTTTAACTTATTTTTATATGCAATGTGCTAGTTAAATAGTATATAACAATTAGTTCAAACCTGTGGAGTACATATATGCTGCAGGTAGGACATTGTATCTACTTGACAAACATTTTATGGACCTACGCCTTCCACAGACGATATTTATAGTACAAATATATTTAGACCACTTAACTTAGTGATTGCCAGAGATTTTCAACCAGCATAAAAAAAATGTTTCTTCGGCTATACACTGCTTTTAATTAAATTTTCAATAAACATGCTTTTATTCTTACTTTTTTTTTTTTTTTGTATACAAAATGTTGAAATAACATCACAATACATCATCCTTTTTACATGTACAATATATAAAATATTGCAATCAAACAATAACCATACAGTAACCATGTCAGTTACATTTAGTAACATGATTTATGTGTCCTTCCAGTAACTAGTCCTGCACAGGACGTCAGTGACATGGATATTTATGGCTCTATAACTGATTCTCTCCACCTACCGAGTTACCTGAGACAGGTTCAAAACCTGTTTGACCAAGGTCGAGAACTGTGTCATTCCGGTGCTCAAGGTCCACGAAACCATTCCAGAGCACATATGTGCTTTTCTGTGGCATCGCCGCCTTCATCTTGTCGCGGTCACATTCAGCATGCACTGTGCCGTGAGCTCCTCTGCCAAACAGGTGTTCCACCCCGGCTAGGCCATCAATCTGCCCACGGCCCATCTCTGTAGGATTCAGGGTTAATTATCATCAAATAAGCCATTAGAAAGAGTGATGAAAGGGAAGGGTAAGGATCCTGGGTTTGATAGGAAACAATGGTGTATGGATAAGTGGAGACAGATATTACTCCATGTTGTCGTGTTAACTGGATCAAGAGCTAATGCGGTTCTCTGGAAGAAAATGATAGGATCTTCTAGCCCTTTCTTAAATGGATCCCATCCATTAAAGGTAATTGCAGTTCAAATAAAAGCACATAACACATTTCCCTGTGCCTTCTTCCAGATCTTGACATGGGGTCTTATCGTTCTCATTCCAAATAATTTCACAATCTGTAACTGGTGAATGCCATTATGCTTCTTTAATGTGCTTAATGTATTAATTGGCATTAGCGTTACATTAAGATCGCGTAGTAAATTATTCCATGGCATTAGATGACACCTGACCTATTGTAAATTTTACACTGTGCTTAGGACTTCATTTATCTATGCAGTATCCCTGTGAATATTTTAAGCACCCAATTAAATACCAACTGACCTGAAGGTCTAAAGCAGCCTGGGAAATTGAGCTGTCTGGTGGGTTTGGGTGCTACAGGGGTTGTGTTTAATCACAGTGGTCTTTGGACGGAACTTGTTGGGTATCCTGGTCTTTCAATACCATCAAACCTTTCATTGGGTTCAATTAAAAATACAGATCATTAAAAAAATGCAATATTATTTACTCACCCTTATGTCGTTCCTAAGCTGTACGGCTTTCTTTTTTTTCTGCAGAACACACAGTGAAATGAAAAGTCAAGTCAAGTCAATGAAAGTCAATGGGGATCAAAGTTGTTTTGAACCCCACTGACTTTCCTTTTAATGGTTCTTCAAAATATCTTATTTTGTCTTGTAAAGAAGAAATGAAGTCAAACAGGTTTTGAATGGCATGAGTAGTGCTGGGGGTAAGTATTACAAGTAATGCGAGTTACGTAATCAGATTACTTTTTCAAGTAACTAGTAAAGTAACGCATTACTTTTAAATTTACAATAAAATATCGGAGTTATATTTTTAAATAAGTAACGCAAATTACTTTTTCCCCCCATGGATTGACTGACACCTTTTCTGTCCCCATGTTGAGAGAAAGCGTAAACATGATGGTTATTGTAGTTCTGACTAAATGTGAGCATTCATTTCATTACTTGTTTATCTCACTTGCACAAAAACAGATTCAATATTAATCAAAATGAATAAAAACAGCGAAATGCAAACTCTTTGTACACCCAAATATTAAAATTCTGTCATTAATTACTCACCCTCATATCGTTCTACACCCATAAGACCTTTGTTCATCTTCAGAACACAAATTAAGATATTTTTGATAAAATCCAATGGCTCAGTGAGGCCTGCATTGCCAGCAAGTTAATTTACACTTTCTGTGCCCAGAAAGGTACTAAAGACATATTTAAAACAGTTCATGTGAGTACAATTGTTCTATCTTAATATTATAGAGGGACAAGAATACTTTTTGTGCAGCAAAAAAACAAAACAATGACCTTTCAACAATATCTAGTGATGGGCAATTTCAAAACACTGCTTCGAAGCTTTACAAATCTTTTGTGTCGAATCAGTGGTTCGGAGTACCAAAGTCACGTGATTTCAGCAATTTGACATGCGATCCGAACCACTGATTCGAAACAAAAGATTCGTAAATCTTCACGAAGCAGTGTTTTGAAATCGGCAATCACTAGATATTGTTGAAAAGTCTTTATTTGTTTTCTGAAGAAGAACGAAGGTCTTACAGGCGTGGAACGACATGAGGGTGATTAATAAATGATATTATTTTCCTTTTTGGGTGAACTAACCCTTTAAATGTTAAATATCACAAATATACTTTATTTAATCTCACTTTATTAACCAATGTCTTTGCTGCTGACCTTTAATGAACCAATTCAACCATAATAATAACCAAAAATGATTCACATTTGTGTTTCATTTTCATTTATTTTTATTGCTGAAATAAGAGTTTCTTATAACTCTCACAGTTCAAAAAGCTTACGCTACGTCCCTATTCAGCTTACGGAAAAAGCTTAAATGACAGTTTACACTTTCATCATAAGTTGAATACGGAAGGCAGTCCGGAAGCTAGATATTTTACTTCATAACTTTTTTAAAAATTAGTTGTTTTTTTTTTACACAAATGCATCGCTTCACTTCAGAAGGCCTTTATTAACCTCCCGGAGCCATGTGGAGTACACGTTTATGATGGATGGAAGCACTTTCTTCAGCTTCATACTCGTTGGTATCCATTATAAACCTCTGATGTGTCAGGATATTTATTAATATATCTCCGATTGTTTTCACCAGAAAGAAGAAAGTCATATACACCTAGGATGGCTTGAGGGTGAGTAAAGCTTGGGGTAATTTTCATTTGAAAGTGAACTAATCCTTTAAGTAATATTATTAATAATTATTCATTTTAAGTCACTCTGCGGCCCCCATGGAAGTTTGCTGAGGACCCCTAGTTGGCCCCGGCCCCCTGTTGCGAACTACTCCTTTAAAGCTTCACCTCCTCAGTTAATTGGAGTGTTTTATGATGAATTCTACATTAAGTTACAAAGATTTATATAGTTTCTGGCTGATGATGTGATTTAACGTAGAAAGCCGCACAATTACCATCTCTCTCCTGTGTTTTCTGACATCCACGGCTTCACTTCACTGTTAAAAGCATGCCATTTTACAAGACAGATTCCTTTGTGCCATTCTCATTAAAGAAATGATATGGCTACTTCCTAAAGAAATGTGCTATTTGTGTAAATCTCAGCTCGTAAATACATTCACATGTAGTCATAATGAAGAACGACTATAACCTCCTGTCTGGCTTTAAATATATATCAAAGGGTAACAAGTCGCTGTGAATTATAGGTCACCCTGCATTGTATGAGACACAATAAAAGTAAATCAAAGCATTTATGTTTAATCACCACTTGTCGTAATGCAATACCTGCTTTATAGATGCTAATTTTAGGTGTCAAGAAAATGTGCTAGCTATTCACCAAATGTGAGTGTTGTGAAAACAGCATTTGAAACCTCCCAATCGCAGCGTTTCAAATCCACGCCAAACGTTATCATTCAGTCGCCGACTCTCGTGGTGAACTCGATTACCTTAAACCTCTAAAGAACACAAGGAGTGATTTAGAGCAAACCATTTTTGTAAATTGCGCAGGACTTCACATGCGCTCGGCCAATGGACTGCCGTTCACCCTCCTTTCAAATCAGGCCCACTTCCAAGTTTCCAGTTATGAAAAATGCCTGGGTAGGGCACTATCATTACAGCAATCATTCCTGTCTGTTGTATCCATTTTGCTTTAAATGTATCTCTAAAGCTCATACAGGAATTTCCAAAAGCACTATCATTTCAGTCAGACTGTGATCTCCACTGGCAATCTGCATTTCGTTGAACATGCGTGCGGAGGGAATCGAAACCAGACACCTGTCTCTCCACAGTGGGATATTAAGAGGAAAAAAAAAAAAGCCACACTAAATTCTCCGACCAGCCGAGCATATCAAAGCAGTGTGCACTCAGACCTCAGATTGCAATAGGGATATCATTTTAAAAAAAAGGGGGACAAACCATACCTTGCAGGCTTCAGGGCCTAATAATCATCATGTCACCCATCGCTGCGGTCTGCAACAGTAATCTTACTTTCAGTTGATTGGCTGATGCAATGACAGCTTTTGGGCGACTGACGTGTGGACAAACACAATATGGCTATATGAAACGGAAAGCTGTCAGTGAGATGTTTGGCAGGGTTATGTTTTTTGAAATAGATCTGAACGAACTTTCAAGATAATTTTCAACTAGAAGCCTCGAAAGGCACGCAAGCTTAAATTCAAACCTCTGAAGTGGTATAAATGATATCTTGAAAAGGAAAAAGAACATCTAAGTGGTCAAACGCTTTCTTTTGAAGAAGTTAAATCAGAGACATTTGGAGTTTCTTACCATTAGTCATGTAAAAATCATATAGCTGGATCTTGATAAATGGGCAGTTGATGTGAAATGCTTTTAGAAAAAGTTGTCATGCATGCTGTACATCTTAAACTAATTCTTTTTTAATGATTATGCATGACCCTATTTTAATTGAGAGACTACATGGAATATTAATGTATGCAATGAATGTAGTTTTTAAAAATTCATTTGTCACAGCAAAACCATGTAGATGGATAGTTCAGTCAAAAATGTAATTTCTGTCATCGTTGCCTTAAATTTTGTTTATATATTCTGTAAATACATATAATAGCTACTATTTTCAAAAGGACGTTTATGGTGCTTTTTCATCATTTTGGTCCCTATTCCCTTTGATTGTATGGAAAAGATTTTGAACACTAGTGTGCATTTATATATATATATATGAAGAGTTTATTTGCAAAAACAGATAACTCCATTTTTATGAATTCTCACAAATCATGTTTTTTTTTTTTATTGTGCATTCCAAGTAATAACAATCAAACTGCAGTTGGGCTGTTTTGATTGAGTAATGATAACTCTAAAAAAATACAGGTAAATTAAAAAATTAAAATTCATTGAAAGTATGTTTTATATATATATTAAAAGTTTGTTTTTTTAGCAAAAGCAGATAACTCCAACAGTCGTTTTTTGGCAAAAGCAGGTAACTCCACATTTCATGTTTCATATAGTTAAACAAAACCCAACTAATTGCATTTAAAACACTCTCAAACACACATGTGCACACAAACGCACACACACCCACCCACCCACCCACGCGCGCACACATACACACACACACACACACACACAAACAGATCGGCACACACATACACACGCACGCACGCTCTCTCTCTCTCTCTCTCTCTCTCTCTCTCTCTCAAACACACACACACACACACACACACACACACGCACTCATCCACTCACGCACGTGCCAGGGTTGCTAAGTTTGGGACTTTGGCTGGAGTGAGACTTTGTAAAAAAATCAGTTTGCGCGTGTGCGCGGAGAAAATGTTTGGTATAACCCTAATTTTAAAAATCAATGTCAGTCCATGTTTACTTAGTAGTATCATTGGGGTGAAATAATTTATTTTATTTTTTTCAGTTTTGTTACCTGACAGGGGCGGAGCCAGACATTGTAAACATTGCTTATTCCAAATCTATATTTGTCCACAGACATTTCAATTTTCTATTAATAGCTTTCGATTTTAGTTCGTTGGCAAACGTCGTATGTTTTAAATTTTCAGTTCATTATGAAACGGTGGCGGCAGCAGAGGGTCATTAATGGAAAACACTGAATGAATGTATAGCTGATAAATGTGCTAAAGTTGTCATATCGGTTATATAACAAAACGTATAACGTAACGTTACTCGGTTACTTACGTAACC
The DNA here is from genome assembly GCF_024489055.1 of Chanodichthys erythropterus. Lineage (NCBI taxonomy): Eukaryota > Metazoa > Chordata > Actinopteri > Cypriniformes > Xenocyprididae > Chanodichthys > Chanodichthys erythropterus. The sequence goes on from NC_090238.1 coordinate 34,240,486, forward strand.
TCGGTTCCCTGAGAGATAAGGGAACGAGTATTGCGAAGCTATGAGAAAACTCCTTTTCTCGAGAAAATAACGGCCATGGTGTGTAAAGCAGCCTGGCCAGCGGCGGAGTGTGCACGATCCGGGAGTGCTAAAGACGTTCTGTGCTTGACGCTTTGGCCGCTCTGTATATTGAGTGCGCGCGCGCGGCCGGGGCTCTCTCTCACTTCTCACACGCAACTGACGTATCACGTGCAAGGTTTTCAGCCAATCAACGATCAGAGAATACTGCAGTGAGAACGTTGTAGGGAGATGTAACAGCTGTGGGCCTTAAACTCCTCTCCTGTCATTAATACGCTGTTGTCTAGTCATCAACAGAAAGTAACGGATTGAGAGGGGAGAAGAATGGATTTTGGCGTGACATTTCTTGCGTCATAGACGTTGGAACAGGGGGGGCGGCCGCCCCCCCACCCCTCTAGGGGTAAGTCAGCTGTTTTTTTTTTTTGTTGTTTTTGTTTTGAGTTTTATATATATATATATATATATATATATATATATATATATATATATATATATATATACACAGAATCTGAATTAAAATGTGTTTGATTTAAGCCTACATTTCAAAATTTTGTGTCATAAAATTATAGAGGGTATGCATCGACATCACTTTCCCGCCGAAAGCGCGCTCCCTCAGCTGGACTGAGTGGCAAAAGAACCTGCTGCATGACTGGATTTAATAGAGGAAACTGCGAAAACGCGAATTACACTAAAGGTTGGATTCGAAAGTGTTCCTTACAACTTGTCAAATAAACCTAATCCATAGATCCGTGTTTCCTGACATTTATATGTGCCTGATTTCGACGGCTGGGAAATACCTAAAGCAAATCTGCCTGTGAATATTTTATATAACTACAATATCGGTAGGTTTAAATCCTTGTAATCACTTATATCAATGTTATTTCGTCATATTGTCCAGCCCTAAAACATAAATTTAAGTTTTATAGTATATAGGTTTTGTCAGTGTTGCTTATTGAAAAACACCCAATTATGCAGAATATAAGATGGTAATATTAATTGATGAATTGTCAACATAATATAACAATACAATACGGTATGATTTTACCTCAAAATCCAACATTTTGACACAAAATGATAACTGCAAATCCATGTTTCTCTGCCTGAGGTCTAGCTGTTTCTGTGAATTACAGTGATCCATTTGCTTTTTTCCCTGTTCTGCAGTTTTAAATGTATACCTCAGATTTTGTGCCAAATCTATTTGTACAGTCAATCACAAAGCTCTTTCCCGTTTTGGATGTGTTTTGTGTTTTTTTTCGCGAGGACTTACAGGAGTCGAAATCATAAATCCTTGATCACTTTTAGTGAGCTTTGATAAAACTTCCCTCAGCTAGCGCGTCTTTTTGAAGTGACTAGAAGCCTTGTCACCTGACCTGAATACTGCGCGCTGATTCGCTAAAACGGACTTATCGGTTTCTGTCTGTACACAAACAAGGGCGCTTGTCGGCTTCTGCTGTTTTTTTCTGGTTCTTGAATTTGATTGCCATGTAATATGGCAGCCGAGCAAATCCACCGTATATTTTACAAATACTACACTTTTTGTACCACAAACTGTAGTTTTAAGAGTTTTTTAGGCAAGAATGTAGTTGATTAGACCTGAAATATGTGACTCGTATTTAATCATAGCACCTATTTTACAATTTGTTTAGACGTTTTTGGAGATGCGAGCTCCAGGCCGTCAGCAGCCGTTCAGAGCTCGTGTACCCGCTGAGAACAGCTTCATCTCGGCCAGTGCTTTAGGGATTCGCCGCTGTGTCTTATAGTGGTTAAACATGAGATATAATTCATTTTGGGTACATAAAACAGGCAATCTTTGGTCTTATTAATCTTTTACTTGGTTCTGAGCAAATCGAAAGCAATGTTAAATTTAATAATTTTATATTAAGGCTATGTTTAACTTACACCATGCAGAGCACTGCTTTTATACGTTTGACTGAATTGTACAATTGTGTTTATTTCCTATTGTCATTTATAATGGCTATTGTTTTTCATTAAATATTGTTAAATATTTATTCATATTTATATTTAATTTGTTGTTAATTTAAATATTGTTACATATTAAACACAATCATTCATGGACTCATGGATGTTACTATCCAAATAAAAAAGCTAGTGAGATTATGTGATTAACTCATAAGGGACTCATTTAAAACAAACACACAGCATTATTCCATGAATCTGTAGCTTTGTCCATCTGGCTGTTTGTCATTGGCTCTCGATTAGAGAGCGTCTGTGAGTTCCCGTCACCGTGCTCAAGCCTGAGAATTCATAAGGAGCTTTCAAAGGATAGCCAAAACATGAAGTGTACAGCCCGACAGGCAGCAAAGTTCACGGACGTGCTGTTAGTTTTGTGTGGCCATGTTCTCCCAAGGAACCACTAAACTAGAGGGAAATATGAGGTATGAGCCCCTCGGAGAGAATATAGCTTGTGTGAGATTTTAAGACGACTTCATTTTCAAGGTCTTGCTATTATATGGGAACATAATTAACATTTCCCCATCAATTACAGTGGAGTGGAAGCACAGGGATCCAGGCGGACATGCTTAAATCTGCCTTGAATTACTCTCTGCTAACTTCCTATTTCAGCTGAATTCTGATGAGCCTGTCTGGTCATTTATTCAACAAGGCTACAGAGCACTTGTTTCGAGTGTGACCTGGCAATAGCCACATGAAGTGAACCTTTGATCAGGGTCTTTGTTGCTAATAACAGCATATGTAATATGTCTTTTTAATCTCTCTAATCAGAATTAGTCATAATTAGTTTGAGACAGAAAGAGCACATGATCAAGAAAATGGCATATTGTTCTGTCATCTTTTTTTTTCTGGAGTGTGGTAACCTGTTACTAGATTTGAAGTGAAATGTGCAGCCAACTCCCTCTAGTGGCCGCTTGTGCATTATATGTAGCCATTCCCATATTTAAGCAGTTGTCAATCATTCACTCCTCGGATACATCAAAGAATTGAGCAAGAATGCCCTCTAGGGATTGTTCTATCCTTGTCTCACTAAATCTTTGTCTGTTTCTTCTCATCAATGTCCTGAATACACGTCGTGCCATTTGCCAGGGCTAATAAGAGAGCATATGTGATTGGCTGAAGGGTCTGGCGTGCTGCAGTCAAGCAGAAAGTGACTGAAACTGCATCAAAAACATCAATTCATGCTTAAATCTGTGATGAATCCCATCTATAGTTTCAAATTAAATTTCATTCAGTTTCTCATCCATTTTAAAGAATAATGTAGCTGATGCTGGCAACATGTGTGGGCTGACCCAGCTCCAATTTGATCATTTTATCTGATTGTGAGGAAAACAGTTGGGTGATGGATACCATCTCATTACGATGGGAAAGTGAGAGTTTAATTTCCTGTACATGTTCCATCTTTATTAATGTCAGGAACAGCGGGTTGTCAATTGCATTAGTGCTCTGTTCTTGTGCTAGGCGTTGTGCACGACACAAACAATGTCTTCGCACTGAGCTCTGACAAACACACACATGATCTACGCAGCTGTGACATATTTCAACATCAGTTGTGGAAAATATTGATACATTTTAACTGCAAACCCCTTTCTTACTATATTTAGATCTTCTCAGTGGAACATCTCCAACTGACCTGAATTGCACCCGGAAATCAGTAGAAAAAATGTATATAAAGTATTAAAAGATTAAATGCCAGCGTTTTCATCATTATGAGGGTTATGTAAAATATATTCCAGTAAAAGTGATTCATACTAATGCTATTAATGCAATATTTAAAATATTGTTAATAAATGTTAATTACTGACAAAAAATAAAATAAAAAATAACGATCTATAATCCAGAGGTGTGCGAAGATTTTATTATACAAAGGGCCAAAAACCAAACTTGATTGAGGGCTGTGGAGTGAAAGTAATTCCGTTTAGACAACAACATTTTCAACTAAAAACAGTAAACTTTTTATGCGTTTTGGCCGTTCATTTACACGACAACTGTGTTTTGGGTGCCTGAAAACGGGTTTCAAGGTGCAAGTGTTTGAAAACGATAGCGTTAACTACAGAAACATGAATTTGTGGAAACGGTGACGTCAAGCGCATGCATATTACGTGTTCAGTCTATAGGCGAGTAGTGTTTCTTTACAAAGTGACATCGCCATCTACTGGCCTGGCAGCATAATATATAGCAGTTTAGCCGTTTCCGCTGATCCGTGTGAACGGGGATCATTATAACAACGTTGTCGTCTGTATGTGAAAAAACACAAAGGAAAAACTTTTCCGTTTTTAGTACATCATTGTCATGTAAACTTAACTTAGCTCCAGCTATATTATATTAAAATGTACATTTTTAATCAAATTCAGTCTCTACATTTCAATGCAAAAATAAAATGCTAAAACAAATATTAAAACAAAAAGATAAATTAAAAATGGTATGCTTCAATGGCATACCCAAATACCCTGTTCCAAACTTGTATAAAAGTATCAAAATATCTGAAGAAATTCTTTTTTTTTTTGGGGGGGGGGGGAAATGCAACATTTAAGCCTTAAAGGTGCAGTGTGTAAATTTTAGCGGCATCTTGCGGTGAGGTTGCTAACTGCAACCAACGGCGCTCAACCCTCCCCTCCCTTTTGAAGCACATAGGCAAGGCAAGGCAATTTTATTTACACATAGAGAAGCTATGGTGGCCGCCTGGCCGACACAAGATAGATGTCGGCGTCTGAGACAACAGAGAGTAGCCAGTCAACCAATGAGGTTTCTTCTTACTTCTAACAAAGAATGGTCTCTGCTTCTAATAATCCAGATTACGACTACTACTTCTTCGAGCGTATTCAACATAGTGACGATGCAAGCTCCTCTAAAAACTCGAACAATTTAGAAGGAGAACAACATAGTGACGAAACGCGCTGTAAAGCAGTTTGTCCCTTTAGGGCTGCTGTAGAAACACAAGTCGCAAAATGGCGACTTAACATGTAAGGGGACCCGCGGTGTATGTGCATAGAAACGGCTCATTCTAAGATAATAAAAACATAGCGGTTCATTATATAAGGTCTTTATACACCGCTGAAAACATAGTTAGGCTATGTATATTATATTGCATTTCTGTCAATAGATCCTCCCCAATTTTACACATTGCAACTTTCAGGGCTGTTCACACAGAACGTGTTTTCCAGTTCAATGCGCTACTTTTCCATTATTTTTCTATGAAGACGCACTAGACAGATGTGTATGACCGTTGCACTCGCGTCTCTTGCACTGTCTTGCAAATTAGCCTTTTTATCAATGTCAGGTACAAAACAGTGGACCAATCGGGGCAAGCTTTGTAAGCTTTTGTTTACAGTAGCAAGTTGGCATGGCAACTGTTTATTTGATAGCAACACTGTGGAGGAGGCGTTCAAGGTGGCTGTATCCGGATAGCCAATGGAATTATTTTCTTTTTTTCCATGCCAAAAATAGTAGCTATCTATTCTGCTGTTTGGCTATTTCTGTTATTTACTATTTTGTATCTCAAAAGCACTCTATTCACTTACACTTAAATTACCTACAGTATGCTAACAAAACAATGCTATACGCAAGTAAAATGACACTGTTTTTCTTAAAATGTCTTTAAAAATCACACTCACTGAAAGGATTTTTTTTTGTTTTTTTGTATTGACTACCACAATGATTCAGTTTGCTAACTGTTTCAAAAGCATGAGCATGTTTGACTTATGTTACTCCCCAAGCCTGACTGTCTAACAGAGAAATGCTAAATGCTAAAGCGTGCAATGCTCAGAGAGTTTTTCTTGTTTTGTGAGACTTAAAGTGTGGCAGTAAGGGACAGGATTTAGTACATGAGAGTGCGAGAGCGTGAATGAGAAAATTAGAGAGAGAGAGCTGAGCAGCAGTAGTAGTTCTCCTTCGCTGGCTGCCTGCAGCAGCTTGTATCAGGGGCTCAGGGGGCCTGCAGAACTATACCCAGTGTGCCTGATTATTACCATGCTAAATTTATATTGATTGCTGTAGCTTAAGAGCTAAATTCGAGCTATTCCCTAGACGCAGTCACAATATATGGTCTGAAGTGATCTGGTAATCCAACTACAAGACGTGCAATGTGTTTGTCATGCAATAAACTGCCCTACCCGAACCTTAGTCTCCCTCAAAGAATCGTGCCGGTTGACAATCGGGACTGGGCCGAGGGAGGTACGTTTTCCTCAGCACTTGAGGTGAAGTTATAACTGCCCTCCTGCAGACACTTTTCATCACTTCTATGCATACGCGTTTGCCCTTGACATTATCAGCAGATTTATGAGGCCCTGAGGTAGCTAAATAGTGCTGAGATAGTGAAGACAGTGGCCTGCAGTTGTCCGTCGGCTATATTTGCACTCGTAGAGGAAGAAAAAAGCTCTGTAACAGAGCAGGCCCCCGGGGGAAAGCCCCTAATTAAACAGTGATTAAATTAAGGGCCAATGTGAGTGAAATGCACATTGATTGACAGGCAGCTCCTCTCGCATACACTTCTCCTGGGTTTAGAAGGATTGTGAGGACTCGCCGATGACTTCTCTGGCTTTGGTCTCTGAAGACGTCCAATTAATCCATTTTAGCATATAAATGTGCATGATTGTGACTCTTTGAAACTATATTCAACCTGTTTGGGACTGAAACTCATTAACATATCTGAAAGAAACATTTCCAGGTCATCTTTATGCATGCTTGAGGCGAGTCACACAATCAATGTGTGGAAATCACCTCTAAAATCTCATTTAGCAAAAAAACTGTGGCCTTGAAATTGGTTTAGGAGTCAAATAGGTGCCTAATATTCTTAGTGAATTCTCCCTTCATTTGTACACATAAAAAGTAAGAATTAAGAATCAAAAACTATCAAACATGAGAAATGTTTGCCCTTAAACATTTTGGACCCAATCATACACATGGTGGCAAGCGACGCCAGGCGCTGACGAAAGTGTTTTTTGATAGTTTCAGCCCAACGCAGTCATCATTTTCACGTCTAGCGCCCACATTGTTTAAATAGCAATTTGCTTTTAATAAAAGCAAATTTTATTAAAAATAAAATGATTACAATGTAAAAATTATTATTGTGTATATGACGATACAAATGCCTACATGTCATAATGAATAGTCATTGCATGTATCAGAATTACCTATCTGCAGTAATGACACATGAAATTGGCTAATTATTTGGCAATACACACATGTATTTAAACTGACTCGTCAGGTTGAGGGTGTCTATGGGAGATGACACTCTGTCCCAAAACACACCCATGACTCATTAAGAGACTAGGTGCAACCATTTTGGAACGTCCATTTTTTCTGTCGTTAAACTAGCAAAAGTAGATTCGGACATCCCCTAAGTGCACCTGCGCCATGTGCTTAGAGTGTTAAAATAGGGCCCTTAAAGTTGTGTAATGGTAAGAAGGTCCTCTCCACGTGTAATACAAATTCAAATAGCTGTGTATTGAGATGGTTAGCAGCTTTGCCTGATATAACACCATAGCAGATATTTAGCCCATTGAGTGCTGACTTAACAAACAGCACATCTGCACAGCTCATAAAAGAATAATACCCAGAGTTACATTTACACTGTCTTAAATTGAAAATGGGTTGAAGACACCTTCTGGGTTTTGGGGGGGGGGGGGGGGGTCGTGTATACCAAGGTGTTTAAGATTTAACAATAAAACACTATATATATAATATATATTTTAGGGCTGTCAATAAATTATTTTTTTTTTATCGTGATTAACCGCACACTTACCATGAAATTAAGCATACACCATTTATCTACATATACATATAAAACAAAACTTTTATGTTAGATGCAATTAATTTCGATTAATCAATTTGACAGCACTATTTTACATGAACATGGCAATAATATATAATAACAATTTATAATAATAAACATGGCGAAGTTTGTCTTTTCTAATGTTACAAAAGATTTAGATGTCAAATAAATGCTTTTGAACTGTCTATTCATCAAAGAAATCAGAAAAAGTATTACAGTTATGTACACTGTTCAAAACATTGATAATAATAATAATAAATGTTTCTTGAGCAGCAAATCAGCATATTAGAATGATTTCTGAAGGATCATGTGATACTGAAGACTGGAGTAATGATGCTGAAAATTCAGCTTTGCAACACAGGAATAAGTTTAAAATATATTCAAATCAAAAACAGTTATTTTAAATTGTAATAATATTTCAAAATATTACTGTTTTTACTGTACTTTTTACCAGATGAATGTAGCCTTGGTGAGCTTAATGTTCAAAAAGATAAAAAAAACATTTTTAAAAGACCTCAGATGTACTTAGATAAAAAAACAGCTTCATGCAATCTTTATTTATTGCTTTAATTATTAGTATGTTTTGCTTTGTCTCATTTATATTACTAATAGCAATGTGCAAGATGCATTATTTGAGCTTCTAAAAGCTGAACTTTAGAACAGTAAAAAGTAAACAAAACACAATTTACTATACTATATAACTTTATACAAGAGTCATTTTATATTGCAGACTTACTCCCATTTGCTATGCTGGTGTTAGAGGATAAATGTGCATATCCCAGAAGATTGCTAAGGAAATGAATCTAATATTCTTCAAACTCAGGAAGCGCTCTAAAAGCTGAATTGCTGATGTAGTGCACTGCAGCGGGGAGCATGAGACAATGCTTTGCATGTGCTGGCCTAATGGTGAGAGTGATGCCAGGCCTACTGACCTCATCAACCATGACATTTACTACAGCGCCTACTGCTGCGTTCCTCATTCCTCCCACAGCATATAGCAAACAAGCACAACTACCCTGATATCCAAGTACACATCATGTACAGGACCCAGCCTTTAATGCCTGAGACGCTGAGAGCAAGCAACAAAAAAAAAAAAAACAGTGCAGACTGCAATCTAGCCGCGAAGCCGAAAACTAATCTCTAAGGAAGGCTGTCAAGTCTGCGCGCATAACGCTCTAGTGGAATTGAGGCTTAAATGCTTCATAAAGCTTTCATAAATATGCAATCGGTGGGCTAATAGCTGTTGCTAAAACCTGCCTCAGCCCTCATTATCCAGTGGGAGCCCATTGGGAGCCTCTGTGGTGCAAGGTACAGGGGAATATGTTTTGCATTTGCCCCTGCTGAATTCAGCTCCCCTTAACAAATTCCTTTTGATCTGCTACCCAAGTCATAGCAAGAGGAGACATATTTTCAGGAAACTGTGCCAGTTACGGTGAAACACTGCAAGACTTGCACTTTCACTATATAAAAATAAGTTTAGTATACAGTTACCCACAAGGCAGTTATAATATAACCACATTTACTGCTGCATTTAATCACGTGATCTCAGAATTATCGTAAATACGAGTTTCCTAGGTAAAAATTGCACATGAACACCCTCCCATTGTGAAACTTGAATGTGATGAGCTCGTAATCACGACTTCAGAAGTGGGAATGATCAAATTCCCGATAGCACATGAAGGCAGCATTATTACACAGCTGACTGTAATGCTTAATTCTGATTGGTCGGTTGCAACATTCTGCAGTCAAATATTTTTGTAATGCAACTGGGAAAAAAAGATGTTTTTTCGGTTCAGATGGTATAGTTACTACTTCTACCACCAGGGGCTAACTAAACCATACTGCTAATACTTCATACTTCAACTTGAGCTTATATTTACCCCTACTAGTGCTTGAAAGAGGAGTATGGTAAACTAAATTATGTTTGTGGAGTTGGGGAGGTGGAGGGATGCCAAAACAGCTGTTGCCAGAGTAAGGTGAGTGGCTGCTTATATGTTCTGGCAGTTGACTGAAAGATTAGATGGGTTCTCCCGAAATTACATTTGTGAACTTGACTAAAATGTCTTAAGGCTAGAATACAATGCAGAGAAAAACAAAGTTCTGTCATGAAACTCTAAATGCGCAGGCTAATAGGTCCATAACTCAACCTGCTTGTATTATGTCTTTATCTATAGGAGATGATTGGTTCCTGCCGTATTGGTAGCCAAATTGGTAGGAGGGCTGGGCGATATATCGAATGCTTTTGTCACTCGCATTTCGTCAGTAAAGCCGGTTCTCTGATTACCGTTAAATCGCCATCACCTGCTTTCAAATGGAGCGGCATTTAATAGACAGAGCCGTAGTTCACCGACAAACCACGCAATATCGCGTTCATTATCGAAGGCGATACATCTGCGATTTGAACGTGATATTGCTTGGCTTATCAGTGAACTACGGCTCTGTCTATTAAATGCCGCTTCATTTGAAAGCAGGTGATGGCGATTTAGCGGTAATCAGGGAACCGGCTTTACTGACGAAATGCGCGTGACAAAAGCATTCGATATATCGCCCAGCCCTAATTGGTAGTATCTTCAAATACATGGGTAGCATTTGCCTTAGCAGTGCAGCGTGCTTCAGAAATCCTCCACCTTCCCCAGCTCCGCCTGTATAGATCTGCTATGGGTAATTCATGTACTCTATATTGTACAGCAGCAGCATGTCCTACTTGCTCACAGCAGCATGTCGTGTATGTATTTGCAGTAGCAAGTCCCATACTTGCTCTGCAGCAGCAGTGTAGCAGATCTATTCCACCAAGACCAAACATATCAACACTGTCATACCCATTACCATGCCAAACACTCAGAGAGTTGTCATGACAGAAATTAAAATGTGTTCTAAAATGTTTGATTATCCGACTGGATGAAATAAGTTTGAAACTAGAAAAATGGAATCTGTGCCCATCAACTAATTTTTTGTGAGATCTATCAACTCCAACAGGCCAAAATCTGCAGACTGACTCTGACTTTTGGTGACAAGCAATGACTCTTCCAGGATGTAAATGGGGGCAAAAATCTGTGAAAGATTTGTGTAGTATATTACAGCCTTATTGTGTTTACTATGTTTGCAATATTTGCAAATTACAATATGTAAGAAACAAGATTATGAAAGTCAAATTTACATGCTAAAAGACTTTCATTAGTGGTTTGTCTCCAAACACTCATCAGTTCAAATATAGGACATGTGTCCCAAAGACCCGCCCATTTGCAAGTTTACCCAATCATCATTTAAAGAAGGTGGACCAACCGGTGATTGAAAGCCAACTGTCCAATGAATAATTAGATGCTATTTTGCAATGCAAATACCAATTATTACGCTCTTACAGCATGACATCCGAGCTGGACCCAAAATGGCGTGTTTAGAGCATGTTGAACATTGATTCTCGCTTTTGCATTTTTATGACAATTAGGGCAAGCTGGGCTTCCAGTGCAGTAAAGCGATTGCCAGTTTTATTAATAGAGACAATTTAGCATGCCATAGAATTTGTATAATTTATTTGATTGATATAGCCTTACTTCTGAATAATTAATTTGTAAATGTAATTTGCAGTTACAGAAAATATTTAGTTCGTTGTAAACTTGCAACAATATTTATATTAATGGTTATTTCAATATATAGTCCTATACTAATCATTTTCATGTAATATCAAGAAAGACATAAAAGTAATAAACCTGGCCCTCAATAAGAACTTTTTACTGTAAACTAGTGCATTGAATAGAGTGATTCTTGGACATTATAATTTGTTGTGAATGTAAATGAAACAGGGCTAGAAGAATTGTACCTTGCCGCTTGTCTAATCTGACAGTAGATCAGCGTGCCCTTGGTTCCCAGCGAATAATGCTCATCAAAATGGTCGTATTCCTCCATAAACCTTAAGTCTCATACACAATGAGAAACGCCAAGGTATAGGTTGAGAGACCATTTCTCTTGACATTCACAATGGCAGGCTCATCAGTCATGCTGTCAGAGGCTAGTTTGGAATTTATGAGGAATAACGATGGGATGAAAATAGACGAAAGCCTTGCTCGTACTTCTGTATGGAGTGTTGTATGCTTTGCTTGACCCGGTCTGAAACCCTATTTCTTTCCGCCACTGACCCCCTTGGGCTGATTTTTCATTCCGCATGATTCCAGAGTTTGGTGTCATATTAAAGTTATGGCTTTGTGCATGGCAGTGAGGTCTGGCAGTTGTCGGCCGGCAAAGGTTGAGACATTTCACAGGGTGATTTAGAAAACATTTTTACTTAAAACTGCACACGGACAAAAACTATTGAACAAAATTGACAAACATGTACAAATTATTCAAAGATAAGTCAATATCTTTTCTGAGAGCGGTTTTCCAGTGGTTCTCAATCAAGATGACTTCATAAATTAAAATAAGCTAAAAAAATCAAGATATTAATTTTAAGATGTTATTTTTATTAATCTCCTCAACAACCAAAGTTTCCACTATCTTGAAAACTTGGATGTGTGTGGTTTCAAGCTTTAAAATTGTGAGTACAAAAAGTCATTGGTTCTTCACATATTGTTGTGGACAATGGGAACAAAAAGGTTTACGTGGAAATTGAAGCTTCTTACATTGTGGGAGATGAACGGTTGTGACACCAGTCCTACATCCATTGTATTTTGTTCTATTTGAAGTATAAGTGATGAGAAGAATCACAAACAACCAATTTAAAGGGATAGTTCACCCAAAAATGAAAATTATCCCATAATTTACTCACCCTCAAGCCATCCTAGGTGTTTTTGACTATCTTCTTTCAGACGAACACAATCAATATCCTGGCTCTTCTCAGCTTTATAACAGGAGTGAATGTTAACCAATATTTTGAAGCCCCAAAAAGCACATCCATTCACCATAAAAGTAATCCACATGGCTCCAGTGGGTTAATAAAGGCCTTCTGAAGGGAAGCGATGCGTTTTTTTGTATAAAAATATCCATATTTATAACTTTATAAACTAGAAACACTAGCTTCCATACACGAGTCGAGTTCTGTCAGATGAGTGAACTTTGACCCGATGAATGACGTATTGATGAACAGAAAAGCTCAGAGGATAGAACAAAACAAATTACTGGGTTGGATGGATGGATGTGCTTTTTTGAGCTTCTAAATCTTAGTTACTATTCACTCCCATTATAAAGCTGGGAAGAGCCAGGATCATTTTTATATAACTCCGATTGTGGGATGGCTTGAGGGTCCTAACCTTTAAAGGGTTAGTTCACCCAAAAATTAAAATTCAGTCATTAATTACTCACCCTCATGTCGTTCTACACCCGTAAGACCTTTGTTTATCTTCAGAACATAAATTAAGATATTTTTGATAAAATCCGATGGCTCAGTGAGGCCTGAGTTCAAAGCAGTGACATTTCTTCTCTCAAGATCCATAAAGGTACTAAAAACATATTTAAAACAGTTCATGCGAGTTCAGTAGTTCTACCTTAATATTATAAAGAGACGAGAATACTTTTTGTATAAGAATATTTTCGAATCAGTGACTTGGAGCACCAGTCATGTGATTTCAGCAGTTTAGCTGTTTGATAGGAGATCCGAGTCACTGATTTGGTTCGTAAAGCTCAGAAGCAGTGTTTTGAAATCGCCCATCACTATATTGTTGAAAAGTCGTTATTTTGGGTTTTTTTGGTGCACAAAAAGTAGAACTACTGAATGCAGGCCTCACTGAGCCATCGTATTTAATCAAAAATATTTTAATTTGTGTTTCGAAGATGAACGAAGGACATGAGGGTGAGTAATAAATTACATTATTTTCATTTTGGGGTGAACTAACCCTTTAAGATTAAAGAAAAAGTCACTTAAAAGCTAGTTTGTCTTTAAAAGCCATGAAAGATTCCCATGATCTTTATGCTACTTTCAATCAACGCTTACAACTCAACTTCCCAAACATCCAAGAATTACATAAAGAAATTAGTTGTTTTCTGTCCGGTCCCCTGTGTTGACTTGTTGTGGGAAGGAAAAAGGAGACCAAAACTCAAAATGTGTCTTTTAAGACTTAGCTGAAGGGCAAAAATTGTACTCCCCATCCAATTGCCTAGTTTACCAGACTTTATTGCAGAGAGCTGGAGATTTACTTTCACTGTTTTTCTTCTAACAACGAAATAGTGAACATTCAAGTCAAACTGAGATTGATGGACCAGTGCCATAGACATGATGGAGGACTTGTCATATGTTCCAATAAGAACTCACTGTGCAAATGGCCCTCCAAAAGCCCTGCCATTTGCTTCTGCGGTAGTTGTTTTTCTCCCGTTGTTTTCTCCAGAGTTCAGGGACACTACATTGTCTGGCCGCAAACAAACCTTAATGTAGACAGAGCCAAGTCGGCAAATCTCGGTGAGTACACACAGCCAGACCCCCCTCGCCTTTTCAGCTGGAAGTACACAGGAGAGCGAGGCATTTTTCAATGCATTTAGATGAGACCTTTAACAAAGGTCTCTAATGCAGATATCAATGATCCCTGAGAGAGGCTATTGGAGTGAAATTGGCTGACGGGGATGTCACAGCTTGCATGAAAAATGATGGATCCAATTTGTCCGCTTCTCTGCTCCATTCCTGCAGCCTCGGTGCAAGGCTACATGAAGAGTCTTCAGAGGAGGAAGAGAACCAATAACAGGGGCTGTAGAGTTTTCTAACGAGTTAACTACTTGAATTGCTGCTTTACCTCCAATTTTATCAGGCTGCCAGTGGGACTGTAACAAAATATGATGAGTCAATGATCGCTTCCATGGAAATAATAACAGCCTTTGGTTTCAGCCAGGCGACAGAGGGAGCATTTCCGTCAGTGCAAATAAATGATTTCTGAGAATATTGCTAGAAAGTGCCCTAAAACACCATCCCTTGAACTCCTAGAACAGGTCCGGAAGGGGTTCGCCTCTGACAGGGGGTTATTTTAATGGAGTGACTCCAGGAAGCCCAGTGATAGAGTGCTCAGCATTGCGCCCTTGAGGGGAAAGGTAAATTTGTGAAGTTAATCACTTAATGAGGCCAATTAAACATGGAGAGCTCAGGTGTAATGAGTGCCACCTCTGAGCCTACAGCAAATGAGTCTGATTTCTCTCTCTGGGCAAGAGGACGACAGCAGGGTCTTCTCTGTTATTTACCCCACAACCAAAAATGACCCACTTAGGGCATTCAAATAAAGATCCCAAACACCAACGTGTTTTGTGCACGTATGGTCCTTCAGGCCACGAAATCAGTCATAAAACAGCAACATGTGGTTATCATCACTCAAACCCTCCAGTATTTTGAAAGAATTATGCTGAAGACTAGCGGCTAGGCTAATGCTAAAATCTAAGCAGAAACAAACCTTTTCGAGTTTCCACAGCAAAGTGATCTTATAGAAAATACCTTTGCCTTGCTATGTAGGCTATCAGTCTAATCTGATATGTTGTAAATCTCTCAGTCAAATCTGATAAGATTCTGGACATCATAAAGATTTAGCCTCAAGCTTGTAGGCTAAAGTAGCAACACGAGGCGGGAAGTCGTGTTTTCAACGGTAGGTGCGTTCAAGTCACTTTTGTCGGAGAATGCTGGCGGTGTGCCTTCTCTAAATTAATTACACAAAATAACAACACGTTTACTTCTAGGAAATGTAGAGCAAAGAATGTGCATTGGTTGTATGTTGCTTTTTTATGTTTTTAATTAATTTATGAAGCCATTGTAAACTTTATCGTTACATATTATATTGTTATATTATGATGCCATCATATTTTTTGCTGGGAAACAGCTTACTTTGTTGTAAATAGTAAAGCCCGACAATGTCACTGCTAAATACCTATAAGTATTGTGGTATTTCACCATGTTTCTCACTGACACGCCCCCAACTCGTTCAGATCGGGGCTTAAAGAAAATCCCGAGCTCCCCACTCGTATTTACAACATTGTGGTGGTGTTCATGTGCGTTCAGCTCATAAATACGATCTTTCCGACTTAACTTGAATGCACCATAATACCACAGTAGGCCAAAGGTGATGCTAGCAAATGGTAATGTCATGACTTTCATATATACCATGGTAATGAATATTTACCATAGTATGAGTTAGAAAATGAACATATTACAATGGTACTAAAAATATTTAGCAGTTTTTGCTACTATATTTATTCTACTAACTGGAGTTTTCCAAGAAAATACTAGTCCAGTCACTTCAAAATTTCACGTTTAATTCAATGTGTTAGATTATTAGATTATAATCACGGCATCGAGTACATTTTTGATAAAGACGGAGATAAAGCACAAAAAAATATGCAAATAGGGTAAAATAACCCTAACCCTCATTCACCTAATAATGCATTGCAAATAAAGAACATCACATCAACATGTGATAGTCAACGACTGAATCTTTGAGCTGGTGTGAGTGAGTGTAGGCGGGACCAATTTGCATATTCATAGAACCGCGTATACTTAATGAGGCAAGGGTGTAGAGTTACATTCAAGCTATTTTAAGGCATGAGACTTTTTTTTTTTTTTTTTTCAAATAAAAATATGTAATATACACTACCGCTCAAAAGTTTGGGATCTGCAAGATTTTTAATGTTTTTAAAAGAAGTTTCATCTGCTCACCAAGGGTGCATTTATTTAATTATAAATACAGTAAATACAGCAATATTGTGTAATATTATTACAATTTAAAATGACTGTTTTCTATTTGAAAATATTTTAAAATGTAATTTATTCTTGTGTTGGCAAAGCTGAATTTTCAGCATCGTTAATCCAGTGTTCAGTGTCACATGATCCTTCAGAAATCATTCTAATATGTCAATTTGCTGCTCAAGAAACTTTTATTGTTTACAATTGTACAAAATATTTTTGTACAATATTTTTTTTCAGAATTATTTGATGAATAGAAAGTTCAAAAGAACAGTGTTTATCTGAAATCTAATATTTTGAAACATTATAAATGTCTTCACTGTCACTTTTGATTGATTTAATGCATCCTTGCCGAATAAAAGTATTAATTTCTTCAAAAAAAAAAAAAAAAAAAAAAAAATTCTTACTGAACCCAAACTTTTGAACGGTAGTGTATAATGTTACAAAAGCTTTGTATTTTAGATAAATGCTGTTCTTTTGAACTTTCTATTCATCAAGGAATCGTGAAAAAAAAGTACACAACTGTTTTCAACATTGAAAATAATAACAAATATTTCTTGAGGAATTAATCATCATATTAGAATGATTTCTGAAGGATCATGTGACACTGAAGACTGGCGTAATGATGCTGAAAATTCAGCTTTGCCAACACGAGAATAAATTACTTTATAAAAAATATTCAAATAGAAAACAGTTATTTTAAATTGTAATGTTTTTACTGTATTTTTAATTAAATAAATTAAGCCTTGGTGAGCAGACAAAACTTCTTTTAAAAACATTAAAAATCTACCGATCCCAAACTTTTGAGTGGTAGTGTATGTCATTTATGTCAAATATGTCATTTTGATGATCAAAGATGAGTTTTAAGGGATAAAATTATTGAGCAAATTATTGGGCAATTTTAAAAATGCAGACATAACTTATAGGTCTAAATATGTCAACAATCTGGCTCTTCTCTGTTTGTATGAACACCCTGATCCACTAATTATTTTTCATAAAGAGGCAGATAAAGCCCAAAAATCTGATGCAAATAGGGTAAAATAACCCATACCCTCATTCACCCCATAATGCATTGCAAATAAAGAAGGTTTTTCATCAGCTGATAATACGGCCCTTCATAATATGGCAGGTGACCATGTATTGTAAGGCTGTGACTAAAATACCTCTTTGATTTACACTTATTCCATTATTAGCCTGTCTTTGAAGTGACCCGAGAGCACTCGCTAACTCCTCATTACGCAGACAGAAATTAAACTCTGTAGCAATAGAGGACTTTGATGTTTCCAGACACCCGTGAACCTGGGAGCAAAACATTGTACTCTCTTACATCAGATACAGTGTTCGTCCCTTGGGGCAGTACATTCATTAAATGTGATAGGAACAGATAAAAGACAATGTCCTTCCCCTTGTCAAGATTAGGTTAAGGCACTGGGTGATGTTGCAGTGTGACTGAGACTGTCATTTTAAAGACCAAAACATACCCTGAGTAGATTTACATATGCATAAATAAAATACATAGAGCAATTATTGACATCGCTGCTGTCTGATGAGATTTATTAGATTGCGATTCGCTTAAATCTGACAGATCTCGGAAACAGGACAGTATGCATGGCAGGAAAATGATGGCCTTCATTAAACATTATATTACTGCAATGAAATTGCATTAATCTTTCATAACATGGGTCATCATTATATGCTAAACAGATTTCACTCTGGTAGCATGTTCAGATGAAGGGCAGGACATGGGTATGTAGATACATCAGTATACCTGTACTAAATGCACAAAAAGTGAAGCAGGTCCTTTTTCGATGTTAAAGTCCCCATATGGTGAAAATCAAGTCAACACCATTGCTGAGTATTTTCTCCTTAAAACTGCAGTGAACCAGTTTGAAATCGCTGGGGTTTCAATCGCTGGTGTCACAAACTACCAATCACATCAACATGTGATCATCAATGATTGGATCTCTGAACTGGTGTGGAGGCGGGGCTAATTTGCATATTCATAGAACCGCGTATTCTAAATGAGGCAAGGGTGTATAGTTACAGTATGTAATGTGTAACAAGGACATTGTAAAATAAAGTGTAACCCAATTTTATTAAGCTATGAAGAAACAAAACAAAAAACAATTAGATGAATATCAGAATATCAAGTATGACAGTAACATCCCACTTTATCTAAATAATAAATGAAAAGGATTGAAATACCATGGAAAAATTGTTCCCAAAAACAATGTAAAGCAAAGAGTGTGAGTACTGCATCCCTGGAGTGATGATTTTACATGTCTACAGTTCTCAAAATCTGCAAAAATCAGTGTATTTTCACATTTTAAATCAATACAAGCACTGCACTCTATTCCATTAAAATGATATGCTAACGTTTGTATTGGTCACCGTGATTTTGCCAAGTAAGACTTGTTCCAACAACATTTCTGTCCAAAAATTTAGTCTTAACCCTTTCCCTACCCCTAAACCTAACCCTACTCATAACTTATCCCTAAAATCAGAGGGAAATGATATGTGAATAACACTGATGTAGAAGAACATAACCCTGGTTGTAAGCCTAAACTTGACATAAACTGTAAACTTAAAATCTGATAAATCTGATTGGAATATTGTTCCAGGATCACAAAGATGTTGATCCAGGATCATGTTGTACTTGGTAAAATCACGTTCACCCCTTTGGAATAGCACTTAAAGCACTTCAGCTTTGAATATTCAAATTAGTAGAATGCATTAAAATGACCTCTCCAATAGGAAAACTATATTGAAAGTAGAGGGGTACACTCCGACACATGTTTTCATTCAGGATTCATCCTCTGACATTAAGCACGAGAAGCAGCGTGGCCATCCATGCAGCTAAGCAGTAAAGCTCAAATGCAAATGGCACAACACTCTGCTCCAGTGCTGCCTCATCAGTTCTGACACCCTGCCGGAGTGGTAATCTGTGAGCCATATGCATAGCAAAGCATCATGGCCATCTGCCCTGGGAACACACGCATCCATCTTCCTGAGGATACAGGTTTGTATACATGTAGGTCCTGAACATGTTGGGAGGGTGAAAAAGACAAAACAGGAGAGTGAGTGTGAATACCACTGGCTCCCTCTGCTGTGCTAAATACTGTTCACCAATAATAATTAATAACCAAAGCTGGGAATTAAAGGTGGAGATCAGTCCAAATTTAAATTCTGCCATTATTTAGTCCCCCTCATGTCAGTCCAAACCTGTATGATTTTTCAGTCTTCTGTGGAACACAAAATTAGACATTCTGAAGAGACTAGATGCAGGTCTTTAGCATCATTTAAAATGACATATAATTTAATGACATATATTTTTTTTGGAAAATGGATGATCGTTTCGCTAGATAAGACCCTTATTCATCGTCTGGGATCATGTAGAGCTCTTTGAAGCTGCACTGAAACTGACATTTGGACCTTCAACCCGTTGGTAACTGTTGGTAAAATCCTGGAATGTTTTCCTCAAAAACCTTCATTTCTTTTCGACTGAAGAAAGAAAGACAAACATCTTGGATGACATGGGGGTGAGTAAATTATCTGAAAATTTTAATTTGGAAGTGAACTAATCCTTTAAGTCTAATTTTGTTAATCGGATCACTCAGCTCAAAAGTGTGACTCTCAACTGGCTCAAAAGAATGACTTGTTTACTGATCCAGTTTAACTCAGTAAATCAATTCAATAATGATACTAAGCACCAGTTATAGAGTCTTGATACGAGCATCTTTTCTCAAGTTTGGTAAGTTTAGAACAACCTCAGGGTGAATAAATAATCACAATGTACTTGTTTTTAGGGATAGTTTTTCTTTAATGTGGACAATGTAAGTTCTCACAATATTCCCATTCCCCCCATTATCCCATAATTTCTCATTCAACAGAACAAGAAAAGTAAAATTAATAAAAATTAGAGAATAACATTAATTACTAAATTAATTTTTAGCATGGGGCAGTTGTGGCCTAATGGTTAGAGAGTCGGATGAGTCTCAGTACCAGCAGGAAATGTAAGTGGGAGGAGTGAATGAACAGCGCTCTCTTCCACCCTCATTACCCACAACTGAGGTGCCCTTGAGCAAGACACCAAACCCCCAATCACTCCCTGGGCGCTGCAGAAAAAATGGCCGAGTATGGGACACACATCACATAACTTCCACTATCTCACTAGGGCTGTACAATTAATCAAAATCGTGAATAAACCGTTTTTTTATGCGCAACCTGTCAATGAAACATGGCTCTGTGATGTAAATGCTGCTCCATCTAAAAGCACTGCAAGTTTGAGTCGATTATAATGTGCATTTTTCAAAAAGCAACACGAGTCAAACATCTTTCCAAACATGAGAAGTATTACCTCTTGTCAAACAAAAGACAACATTTAATTGTTTTTACTCCAAACTCACTTCATAATATCAGTTGAGTGTTTGAAATAACATCCTTCTGTGAGATGATGTGGCTTCTTACACAGAATAAGACACTCAACATATTATTTCATAGTATTCTATACAGTGTCGATTAGCATTGCATTATAAATATTATCATGAAAATACCCGAGAAGGCTTGAAGAGCTCAGATAAACAATATATTGTTGTATTTGTGTGTTTATTAATCATGTTTAATCAATCAAAGCGTTTTAATCTTCCGTGTATTCAGCCACAGAGATTGTATGATGCCCATAGGGATTTCCTGGAATGACGTTATCTTCTACAGGGCGTATTTGGAGTTTCTGCGCCAGAGCGCCGTCTGGCTTTCAGATGGAGCAGCATTTCCTACTGATACATAAGATCACTTAACTTAATGATTGCTATCAGGATGTGAAGAGACTTTCAACCACCATAACAAAAACATGTTTTTGAAGCAAATCTGCAACCCTGCCGTTAACAGGTTCCATAACTAATGCCTACATGTCCACTTGAGAATGATGCAGTAAACCTTACCAGACCAAGCTAAGAATGATATCACCACAGGCCAATCTGTTGTCTTTTATTTTTAGAGTATTTCCTCAGAGCATCTAATCAGTGCTCAAGGCCCAGCAACACCAACGTCTCCCTGCCTGGAATCTTATCATACACTAGGGGCTTTTATCCCTTCTTCCAGTCATTAACAAGGAATAAGCGGATGGCAGTCTAGGGAAAAAAACAAAAAAACAAAGCCATCCTAGTGGATCTGCATGATGTCAGTGCTAAAAGGGGTTTTGAGAGAGACCTGTAAGTTTCCAACAGTTCCATGTTTCGTGGTATTTCAATCAAGTAAGTACATTTTTTTAACCAAAGGAAGGAACAGCACCCTGTTCAGCTGTGATCAATTTGAGGACTTACATAACTCTAAAATGTCTGCATTACTAGTTTCAAAGACTCTGTTCAAGGTGAACGAACATAAACTGGGTTTTCATACTTTTGGTTAGGCCTTTAATTAACTGAAAGTGAAGCTGTAAAGTAGGTTTAGGATGACAGCTACACAAAGCTCTGAGACAGGTTGCCTGAACTCCAGCTAATAAGTGGTGAATATATCCCAAAGGTTTATGACATGATTCTGTACCATCTGGCAGTCATCATAATAAAACTTTTAGGCAAACTTGTTAGAGCCAAGTTAAAACTTTGCACAACATCAGGGGCCTCATTTATAAAACTTTGCGTAGATTTCATCCTAAAAGTGTACGTACGCGCAAAAGCTAAATTCTGCGTACGCATAAAAAAAATCAGATTTATAAAACCATGGACATTGTGGTGTTTTAGAGATAAAAAATGATATAAATACTGTTCGGTTTCTCGCAAAAAACGATCGTTTCGTGTCTTAGGACATCAATGTGTCGTCACGAGCCGCAGGGTTTAATTTGGATTCGTCTGTGCGTGTTTATTGACTCATAAACTGTGTGACCATTGACTCACATTATAAGACTGACAGACATCAACGGTTGGAGTTAAAAATTATCATTTTTGTTCTACTGAAGAAACAAAGTCACCTACATCTTGGATACCCTGGGGTAAGCAGATAAACATCACATTTTCATTTTTGGGAGAACTATCCCTTTAAAGGTGCGCACATTCTCCCATCAAGTTTGTTTTTTATAGATCACAACCTTTGCGTGGGAACTGGCGGATGCACGTTTCCAGCCCCGTTTTGTGCGTACGCACGCTTTATAAATGAGACCCCTGGTATTTATTCATTCATTACTGACAACATTTTAAGTGAAATATTTTGATATGTTTTGCTGCCAAATGATTGTTATGATAGATGGTACTTATGACACCTGCTAACATGCCAAACCTTCATCTTTTGATTTGGCCATCTTGCCATAAAATTAGCTCAATCAGTGGCATGAGTTTGGGATTTGTTGTCTGCCAATAGCAGAGGCAGTATTTGAGGAAACTTGTTTGGCAACACTCATAAAAAAAACAAAACAAAAAAAAAACATACACACTACCTTTTTGGGTGAGTAAGGTTTTTGGATGTTTTTGAAAGAAATCACTTATTTTCATATATTTGAAAAAAAAAAAATAAATAAAAAAAATAAGTGTTTAACTAATAATCGATTATCTTTGACAGTATGGTCCTGACTGAAAGTACAAAAAACAGTAATATTGTTAAACATCATTACAATTTGAATTTTACAATTTTATTTTATTTTTTCAGTATCATAACTCCAGTCTTCAGTGTCACATGATCCTTCAGAAATTCACGAATGCATGTTTATTTATTCTCAATATTTTATTTGGACTTTTTTCGCAAAATTTAACAAGTTTTTTCTCAAAACACAATGACTTTATGCTTAAAATTGAATGAGTTTATTCTCGACATTTTATTTAAACTTTTTTCTCGAAACACAATGACTTTATTCTCAAAATGTAATGATTTTATTCTCGACATTTGTATTTCATTTTTTTCTAGAAATTTAACGAGTTTAATCTTGCATTATAATGACTTTAATCTCAAGATGGTTTTATTTTTTTATTTTTTTATTATTACTTGGCCCTAATCCTCTTCTGCACAGTAAAATCCCCAGAGTTAAATCAACTCTGCTCAGAGTACATATGGTCCCTGTCTAAATAGTGTTAAAATAACACTGAAGCAGAGTTAAAGTTAATGAGATAATTAAGCAATTAATAAGGCTGTGACTTAAGTCAGTAGTAGTTCTTGTGTTTCTCTTTTCTTCAGTGATTCTGCTTGTTAACAGCAGGTGTTCATCACTAATGCTCAATCATAACTTAATTAATCATTTAATTATCTCATTAACTTTAACTCTGCTTCAGTGTTACTTTAACACTATTCAGAGAGGGACCATATGTACTCTGAGCAGTTGATTCATCTCTGGAGATTTTGCTGTGTGTAGAAAAGTCATTAAAGGAATTTGAATTTATTTAGTTGGAAATAAAATGACAAGTTTTTTTTTTTTTTTTTTACTTTAAAGAACTAAAATAATCATTAATTGAACCATTAAGAAAGTTTAAGGAATCATTAAAAATTTGAATCTGAACAAGAACTGAATCATTAAATTTCTTTATGATGCCCGTTTGTAATTCACACACACATCAGCTTGTAATAGTAATATTATCAAAAAAAAAAAAAAAAAAAAAAAAAAAAAAATATATATATATATATATATATATATATATATATATATATATATATATATATATATATATATATATATATATATATATATTAGGCTCATCAAGTTAAATTAAATATGTTGCATCATGATATCATACTCAATAACCATTGATCTTAGAGCAGACGGCATGCTGAACTGACATAAAAAATAAGGTATGTTGTCCTTGCAATGCCAAATGCAGAGCTTGTATGATGTCATAGGCCACTCTGACACTGATGTGTCAGTACGTTTTATCAATCACAGAGCAAGTTATCATACACCCATTTCACAAATGAACAAAGCAAATTAAACCTCAGCTTCTCTCCCATTAACACAGGGGTGAACCCAAGGATTTAGGAAGGATATGTGTCCCTACACTTCATCAAAGTGCTTTTAATAAGAGCATTCTGTTGAAGGCCAAGCATTGTCCTTCTGAAAGTGCCACATTTACATTCTGCACAATTACGAAGCCGAGAACCGAGGCAGCCTGAGAAATTATTTTGCATTCCCCACTGTTGCGATGACGTTGAACAATGATATAAACCATGACCTGCAGGTCAATCATTAGTCCCTGTTCTATACTTGTCTGATGCTTTGCAAGCCGCATGTTTAATTTGTTGATTCATGGCATTGTGGTCCATTCAAGGGATTAAAACCTCAAGCAAGAACCCTCTTATTATAATACTGGTTCTATTGACTATATGACCTCCCAACCTCCAAAAAATGTTAATGAGATTAAAAATTAACTGCATAAAATAATTGTTCAAAAGTGCCACGATGGTTCCCACTCAAGACCTTTTCTTCTTAACTATTAATTTTTGCAATTAGGAAACTTACTATGTGTGAGGGTCTATGCAATATTCATAGCGATGCATAATTATGTAATAATTTCCAGGCATAAGAAGATATATATCCACAGTGGGCTTGTCAAGATAAGACATTTTTATTTGCTTTATAAGACTGTTTCATCACCAAGAGGTTCTTGGTGGATAAAAGAGCCTTCTCTGCTACAACGTTCTTAGTGACCTCCCATATTAATTCTTTCAAGCATAAGACACATGAACAGTAGAGAATGCACCAAAGGCTTACCTTGAAAAAATATATATAGATGATATATAGATATTCACTGTCAACAAGGGAACAAATAGGGCCCCAATGTGGCTGTAGAATGCAATGCATTGTGTGATAAATTATATACTATGTTCATGTGAGTATTGGAAGATTATTGAAGGTCTCGACTGTGCCAGAAGCAAATATGGAACCCCCTGCTACAATGGACTCACTGTAGAAGTTTGGCTTTCATCTTGAGATATGCTTCAAAGCTTGCTTGCAAACTGGCAATGAAACTAATGTGTAACCAGGCACTTCACAAAGCCCATCATCAGAACAGCAGCTGGGATCACACAAAGACAGTGCCGTCTGCTCATATCAAGCATACAAGGTCTTCGGAACATGTTATTTTTTCCAAGTTGAAAGCCATGGGGAGACGCTTTGAGAATCTTTAATGTCTTGCATGTGGCATGTGAAAGAACATCGTCTTACTTAAAGATCCATCTATCAGAAGTCTTCATAAATATATGGAAATAAAACAGAAAGCTTCAACTTTTCATCTTGGATTTCTAATTTGTAAGGACCAGTGCTACTCCCATAAAAAGTAACTAATTGTGTTACTTAAGTTACTTTATATGGAAAGAAATGTGTTATACGTTACTTTTGCATTCCTTTTCCTCACCTGGGCTATATAGGCTTGCTTTTTTGTTTTGTTTTTTAATGACAAAGAAAAACAAAAGTTCTATTTTTGGCAAATATAAAGGACGTTTCACACCAAAAGTGAAATGAATAAGCCTCAGACTGAAGGAAATGCATATTCTCACCTGTACAGTAGTTAAAATACTGTCAAAATACCAGTCTTGGCGAGTATTCATGTAAACACATTGAGTTATGTTTTAAGTGAATGTAAACAGTTGAAAAAGAAAACGCGAATTGGTAACAGTATAATGGATCCGTGCATCAGGTCTTAAAGTGACAGCAGCCTAATATACCTGCTGCCAAATTATGATATAATATTAAAAAATATCTGTATGGCAGTTTTCCCCATGGTATCGATGTAAAAATTGTGGCCAGTGAAAACGCTAAGTGGCTAGTAACTTTGGAAAACCACTAGCCACAGTGGCTGGTCAAGCCCTGACAAGAACACATCATGTTCACTCAGCGCACACAATGCCTCTGCACTTACTTCCTTTTTCTATCAACATAGGGAGAGCTGTCAGTCAAAAAAAAAAAAAAAAAAAAGGGAAAATGTAACTTGAATTACTTATTTGGAAAAAGTAACTCAGTTTGTTGTAAATTTAAAAGTAATGCGTTACTTTACTAGGTACTTGAAAAAATAATCTGATTATGTAACTCACGTTACTTTTAATGCGTTACCCCCAACACTGGTAAGGACAGCACTTAACTCTCTGATAATACTTTATGCATTATCAAAATAAGTCAAAAATACAATAAACATAACTTCTAAATGTTCAACAACTTTTGATTCAGTACATACCTGTTATTTAAAGGCCATTAGGTCCACAGTTCAAGGTCACTTTTTTCTTTTCTGAACAAATGCAAAAATGTGAAATATAAGTTAGAAAAGAAAATATTTGTAATTCTGAGTGACAAGTTTAATAATATATATATATATATATATATATATATATATATATATATATATATATACACACATACAACAGTTCTGTCTGGTTCTCAAATCTGATTGGCTGATAGCCATGCGATATTTCAGTGATAACAGCACTCCTACCTTTTCACCGTTTGTATCACTCCGCTTGAAGTGACCGTCATGGCGGCCGAGCAAATCCACCGTAATTTTTGCGAATAGTACTTGTTGTACCACAAACTATAGTTTTAAGAGTTTTTTAGGTGAGAATGTAGTTGTTTAGACCTGAAATATGTGACTCATATTTAATAATAGCGCCTATTAAAATAGAATACAAATTGTTTTGACGTTTTCGCAGATGTGAGCTCCAGGCCGTCAATGACCGTTCACTGGTCGTACACGCGCCGAGGAACAGCTTAATCTCGGCCAGTGCTTCGGGGATTTAGCGCTGGCTCTTATAGTGGTTAAACACGAGACATAATTAAATTTTAGTACATAAAACGGGCAATCGTTGGTCTTATTAATCAATTATTTGTTCCAGAGCAAGTTGAATCGTGCTATATTAAATATGATAATAATCCTTTAGCATATAGCATATTTGGCTACAACTAGACGGGAAATATCAGACAAAGAGCTGTTCTCCACTCTTCAAATACATAAAACATTAAACTTTATAGACATAGTGTTTTTTTTTGAGTAAAGAAAACGCTTTACATTTGTTTTCCCCAAACATCAGATCTTTATTTACCTTTACCTTTATTTACTGGCCTCGTGCCTACGGACGAATCACAGCCATGCTGATATCCAGCCATATCGCACGGCTACTCGTGTGATATTGCTCATAATATATATATATTCAGCTGATCATATGAGCTTGACATGGAGACCCACTCCATACTGATATGACTGAGTGCATTACTTATTTATTAAAAACTTAGAAACTTTTTAAATAAAAAAATGACTGGGTAAAATCATTCAAACATCATTTGGGGGGAACTGTTTGATAGGATATGAAAAGTGACACCATAACATACGATACGCCTACACGACATGACTGCCTGGATATTACATGATTGGTGTTCATTATTCCTGTTACATGAAATAAGATACAAAATGGTGTGGTACACATTGCAGAGCATGTAATACTACACTAAATGAGCACTAGGCCCCAGCCCCAATCAAAATCCAAAGAAAACATGGATGTACTTTTACATCTGTGAAGAGTTTCCTGTTTCCAATAGTCACTGGAGGGCTGCCGTCTATTTTGAGGTCTGGTATGGATTAGACATTATGATATTAAACAGGCAGGTTTCAGAAGTCTTCCTCTTGAGTAGAATTTTATTTTAGCTTGGGGAGAAAACGATTCTAAAAGCTTCTTAAGTCTCTGTAAATATAATTCTGAGATCATTCTTTTTTTGTTGTTGTTAATCTGAAAAGATTTTATGTTAAAAAGATGGATTTTTTCCAGCCCTAGACCTCATTTAAAATCATTATAATGGAAAAGACTGGCCAGAATATTCATGAAAAAATGCAATTTTAGTGTCCCAATGAAACAAAATAAAAAAGATAACAATGATACTAAAGGAATGATGATTTGAAACAACCTGAGAGTGAGTACATTTTATGTTTGGGTAAATATTCCTTTAAAAAGACTACAGTATGCGAGATACTAGCTGTGAAATGTCAGGCAGGCACAAACAAAATATCTTGCTTCTGTAGTGTCATTCAGATGTTTGTTCTACCATAGCTTGTGCAGAACTTGCTATGAAAACATCTAAATTACTTTATCTCTCCCAGTTACTGCGAGAGAGATAAAGCTATTAAGAGAATGGAGAACAAATGGCAGTTAAAGGCTACATTTACATAGAGAGGAAAGGAAACATGCTGAGATGGTGTTTGGTGTCCATCATATGCTGGATAATAGTGTATCTGTAACCACCCAGGAGGCCATGGCTGCATTTGTTAAGCTTATGGCTTCAACATATACAAACCCGATTCCAAAAAAGTTGGGACACTGTACAAATTGTGAATAAAAACAGAATGCAATGATGTGGAAGTTTCAAATTTCAATATTTTATTCAGAATACAACATAGATGACATATCACATGTTTAAACTGAGAAAATGTATCATTTTAAGGGAAAAATAAGTTGATTTTAAATTTCATGGCATCAACACATCTCAAAAAAGTTGGGACAAGGCCATGTTTACCACTGTGTGGCATCCCCTCTTCTTTTTATAACAGTCTGCAAACGTCTGGGGACTGAGGAGACAAGTTGCTCAAGTTTAGGAATAGGAATGTTGTCCCATTCTTGTCTAATACAGACTTCTAGTTGCTCAACTGTCTTAGGTCTTCTTTGTCGCATCTTCCTCTTTATGATGCGCCAAATGTTTTCTACGGGTGAAAGATCTGGACTGCAGGCTGGCCATTTCAGTACCCGGATCCTTCTTCTACGCAGCCATGATGTTGTAATTGATGCAGTATGTGGTCTGGCATTGTCATGTTGGAAAAGGCAAGGTCTTCCCTGAAAGAGACGACGTCTGGATGGGAGCATATGTTGTTCTAGAACTTGGATATACCTTTCAGCATTGATGGTGCCTTTCCAGATGTGTAAGCTGCCCATGCCACATGCACTCATGCAACCCCATACCATCAGAGATGCAGGCTTCTGAACTGAGCGCTGATAACAACTTGGGTTGTCCTTGTCCTCTTTAGTCCGGATGACATGGCGTCCCAGTTTTCCAAAAAGAACTTCAAATTTTGATTCGTCTGACCACAGAACAGTTTTCCACTTTGCCACAGTCCATTTTAAATGAGCCTTGGCCCAGAAAAAACGCCTGCGCTTCTGGATCATGTTTAGATATGGCTTCTTTTTTGACCTATAGAGTTTTAGCCGGCAACAGCGAATGGCACGGTGGATTGTGTTCACCGACAATGTTTTCTGGAAGTATTCCTGTGATTTCCATTACAGTAGCATTCCTGTATGTGATGCAGTGCTGTCTAAGGGCCCGAAGATCACGGGCATCCAGTATGGTTTTCCATTTGATTGTTCCAGATTCTCTGAATCTTTGTATGATATTATGCACTGCAGATGATGATAAATTCAAACTCTTTGCAATTTTTCTCTGAGAAACTCTTTTCTGATATTGCTCCACTATTTTTCGCCGCAGCATTGGGGGAATTGGTGATCTTCTGCCCATCTTGACTTCTAAGAGACACTGCCACTCTGAGAGGCTCTTTTTATACCCAATCATGTTGCTAATTGACCTAATAAGTTGCAAATTGGTCCTCCAGCTGTTCCTTATATGTACATTTAACTTTTCCAGCCTCTTATTGCTACCTGTCCCAACTTTTTTGGAATGTGTAGCTCTCATGAAATCCAAAATGAGACAATATTTGGCATGACATTTCAAAATGTCTCACTTTCAACATTTTATATTTTATCTATATTCTATTGTGAATAAAATATAAGTTTATGAGATTTGTAAATTATTGCATTACTTTTTATTCACAATTTGTACAGTGTCCCAACTTTTTTGGAATCGGGTTTGTAGATTTCTGGCATGGACAATAGGGACTGGCCAAGTCTGATGGCTCCTCAGCTCCCATGGCCTAATGGGATTGTAAAGTGTCTACACTTGCATCTCAGCGTATGCAGTATGTATGAAAACACCTACTTATTTGAGGTACTGCTCATCACTTTGTAGTATGGAAATACGCATATTCACAGGGAGTGTTACTATACAGTGTAAAGGCAGCTATAAATTATTAAATATTTTCAAGGAAGACAACATCAATCACGTATGCAAATAATTGTAAAAATGGAAATCAACCACAATTCATTGTGCAAAAAAAGTGTAATTTTAATATCACTGAAGTACTATTTGTTACAGATCCCTTGTTTCCCTGGACTCCATTTCCCAGAATCCTCCTGTTCTCCACACCTGCACTCACTTCCCTCGTCAGTTCCTCATCATCACTCATCACCTGCACCTGGACTCTATTGTTAGCACTCCCTTTATATTGCACTCACTCCCTTCACTCCTCGTCCGTTCTCTGTTTTGTTAAGGTGTCTGTCTGTTGTTCATTGTCATTGTTTGAAGTAAAGTCTCTATTATCGTGGAAATCCGTATCTGCCTCATCTCTCTACCAGCCACCCGTAACAGAAGAACGGACCTAAACCGACCGGATTTTCCACGAAAAAAAAAATGGAGACTTTCCCCAGCTCCCTGGATCCAGCTCCTCCATCGCCTCTCACCCTAACAGCCAGCGAACGCATTATCGGGCTCCTGCAGGTAGGACGTTCGCTGGAGAGGTATGTGGAGGAGTTCGTGGAGCTTGCTTTCTTGTCTGACTGGCCTGATGCTCAGTTGATCTCCTTGTTTTTGGATGGATTGGATGACGACACTATCCGTTTTGATGAACCTGTTTTTTGTTTCTCCTTAAGCGACACTATCAATTTAATTTTGTGGTTGAATGGCTCCAATTTCTTAGTAGAAGAGGTTCAGGATCAGTGTTGTCGTCCGGTCCATCCAGAAACACGGTTGGCCGGGCCAGTCAGTCAACCTCCGGCTTCCTCCGCATACCGCTCCAGCGAACTCCCTGCCTGCCCCAGGCTGGACCCATATTCCGCTACTGGGCCCAGTAAGCGGAGGAGGAGGAAGAAAGCGGCCCCAATGTCTCCAGAGCCCACTCCAGTATCTCCAGAGCCCGCTCCAGTATCTCCAGAGCCCGCTCCAGTATCTCCAGAGCCCGCTCCAGTATCTCCAGAGCCCGCTCCAGTATCTCCAGAGCCCGCTCCAGTATCTCCAGAGCCCGCTCCAGGATCTCCAGAGCCCGCTCCAGTATCTCCAGAGCCCGCTCCAGTATCTCCAGAGCCAGCTCCAGTATCTCCAGAGCCAGCTCCAGTCCCCACAGAGCCAGCTCCAGTGCCTGTGGGGATTTTAATTGTATTTGAGGGGATGAAATGGCCCTCAACCCCAGTCTCCGCCGAGCCAAGTTCTCCAGTCTCCTCCGAGCCAAGTTCTCCAGTCTCCTCCGAGCCAAGTTCTCCAGTCTCCTCCGAGCCAAGTTCTCCAGTCTCCTCCGAGCCAAGTTCTCCAGTCTCCGCCGCCGAGCAAAGTTCTCCAGTCTCCGCCGCCGAGCAAAGTTCTCCAGTCTCCGCCGCCGAGCAAAGTTCTCCAGTCTCCGACGCCTACGAGCCCTCAGCTCCAGCCGCCGCCTACGAGCCCTCAGCTCCAGCCGCCGCCGCCGAGCCCTCAGCTCCAGCCGCCGCCGCCGAGCCCTCAGCTCCAGCCGCCGCCGCCGAGCCCTCAGCTCCAGCCGCCGCCGCCGAGCCCTCAGCTCCAGCCGCCGCCGCCGAGCCCTCAGCTCCAGCCGCCGCCGCCGAGCCCTCAGCTCCAGCCGCCGCCGCCGAGCCCTCAGCTCCAGCCGCCGCCGCCGAGCCTGCCGCTCCAGCCGCCGCCGCCGAGCCTGCCGCTCCTAGTATGGTCTCTGTGATTGAACTCTCCAGCCCAAGGACTGTTTTCCCTCCCTGCCTCCCTCTCCCGCCTCCTCCAAGTCATGTCTATACTGCACCTCCACCTCAAGCCCCCTCGCCCAGATCTCCACCTCGGACCTCTGGGCGATTACCTTCACCCCGGCTCCAACCTCCCTCTGCTCCACCGTTGCCCATCAGTCCTCCAGCTTCACCAGTCTCCATCCTGCCTCCACTCACACCTTGGTCATTCATCAGCCTGCCCTCCCCTCTGGACTTCACTCCTCCGTCTCCGCTCCGTCACTCCGTCCCTCGGATTCAGTTGGCCTCCTCACTCCCCCCGGTGTTCGTTTTGTTGGCTGTCCTTCTGCTTGCACTGCGGCCTTCTGGAGCCCCGGCTGCGCTTCGGTCGGCGGAGCCTTCGGTTCCGCCATCACCCGCCAGTCCTTCAGCGACGCCTGGGCTCAACGCCTCGAAGGCTTCGGCTCCTGACCCGCCATGGCTGCCCGCTGCACCTGACCCGCCATGGCTGCCCGCTGCACCTGACCCGCCATGGCTGCCCGCTGCACCTGACCCGCCATGGCTGCCCGCTGCACCTGACCCGCCATGGCTGCCCGCTGCACCTGACCCGCCATGTATGCCCGCTGCATGTCTGCCCGCTGCACCTGACCCGCCATGGCTGCCCGCTGCACCTGACCCGCCATGGCTGCCCACGGCTCCTGACCCGCCAAGGCTGCCTTCAACCCCTGACCCGCCATGGCTGCCCACGGCTCCTGACCCGCCATGGTTTTTGGACCTGCCCTGGAGACCTCCACTCCAGTTTACTCCTTCCCCTGCTCCGGTTTGAGGTCTCCAGGGCGCCCGCCCCCCTCCCGGTTGTTACATCTACGGCGCGAGGACGCGCCTACCGGGAGGGGGAGGTACTGTTACAGATCCCTTGTTTCCCTGGACTCCATTTCCCAGAATCCTCCTGTTCTCCACACCTGCACTCACTTCCCTCGTCAGTTCCTCATCATCACTCATCACCTGCACCTGGACTCTATTGTTAGCACTCCCTTTATATTGCACTCACTCCCTTCACTCCTCGTCCGTTCTCTGTTTTGTTAAGGTGTCTGTCTGTTGTTCATTGCCATTGTTTGAAGTAAAGTCTCTATTATCGTGGAAATCCGTATCTGCCTCATCTCTCTACCAGCCACCCGTAACACTATTATAGTTTGTTATTAATAGTTTTAATTAGTTTTTATTATCTTATATCATTTAATGTTTATTTATAATAACAAAAATGTTTTAATGGTTTTAGTTTTAGTTAACTGTCAAAATTTGGTACATTCTTAATGTTCAAAATTCAAGTAATTTCAATGTGATTATTCATAAATAACGTCACTGGGAGATTTTCAAACTTTAACTCTTAACCCTTTTTAACTGTAACCGTCACTGGCACTTTTTATTTTGCACATTTTTTTCATATCACATATTTTAGTAATCATCATAAATTAGGTATCAAGCCTACAAGCTCAAAATTCATCCTGTGCAAACAGTTTTGAAACTGGATGATGCATTACCATGGAAACTGTAATCTAAATTCTTTAGCAGGCTCCTCCTCTAGTTTGCAGTGTCAGGTTTCATGCTACTTTATATTTAAAACTTTTTCTAATCTTGACAAAACACATCGTCGGAAAGGTCAGAGTCTCAAGGTTCCATATTTGGTTATTGTTTTGTGATAGAATTGATATTTGGATAGAAATTTATAAATTTGTTACAGGAGAGCGCATCAAAAAAAAATTCAATGGAATGTTGGTGGCACCTGGTGGATATTTCTGGTACAGCGTCTAAATAAAATTTTTGAGATATCAACTTCAAATTTGGAACACAACTTGGTTAGATATATAGCTTTGATTTGATATCAATTTTAGATTAAAAAAATATTTGATGAAATATATATTTTATATAAAATTAATGTTTTTTTAGTACAGTACATTTGATTTAAAATAAATATAAACTTCCATAACTTTGTCTTCTTCAAAATGAGACCAAACTTATGTCTATATTCCAAAGCATTCTTGAATTACAACCATTTAGGTTTGGATAGTGCATTTTCAAAGTATAATATAATAAAACAGAAAGTACAGGTTTTATGTATAAATACTTATTTTGAATGAAGGAACATGGTGCAGCAGTGGAAGGGTGTGTTTAATAGGAAGACATGCAACATGAAAAATGATCTCATACGGTATAAGTAGCTGGATGATGTCTAACATATTATTTAGTGATCAAAACATTGGTGATGTATGAGGAATGCTAGTTAGAACTGTGCAGTGTATTAGTGGTCTCTTTATAAGTGTATCATGTACACTTGCATTCAAGGAATTTTGGCTGTGGTTTTACCAGGCATTTAGGAACTTACCCTTTAAAAACGTAGACATGTGCGATCGTATTCCACACTTCTTTGAGGACATCTCCTCCCCCTTGGTATCCTGAAAACATAAATCAGTATCTCATCCTTTGATCTAATTACATTTCAATGCAGTACGATCCTCATTTAGTGAAGCTGTCAAGTTACGCCTTAAAATGATATATTAAAGTCAAGGTAATGCGGCTTTTGAAGTGAAAGGAAAGAAATATGGCTTTTACTCATGCACTACCACATGAGTACTATATGAATGATAATCAGCTCATTTAGGATGTTTAACAAGTTTTTTGTGTTTCTTGTATTTGGATTGCATTTCATTAAATTAGGACGCTAAATGCTTGTAACTAAAATTAAATGAGTTTAGATCATTTTCACAAATATTGAAAGTCACTTTGAGTATTTAGTTGGCATATTAAAGGAATAGTTCACCCGTAAATGTAAACTTTGACATTATTTACCCATATGAACCTCTTTTTTTCTGTGAAAGACAAAAGATGATTTTTCTTTTAATCAAAATGCATGGCAACAGTATAAATATAGAAATGATAAAACAACAAAGTACAAGTAAAAAATTTACTATACAGTAAAAAAAAAAAAATGAGATCACTATTCATTAAAAATGTAGCTTAGCAGCTATGGCACCATTCACTTTTATTGTCTGGAAAAGAGCAGCTTGAACATTCTTCTAAACATCTCCTTTTGTGTTCTATGCCAGAAAGAAACTAATGGAGGTTTCAAAAGACATGAGGGTAAATAAATAGTGAAATAATCAGGAGAAACTTAAGAAAAATGTGCATTTTTGTGCTTTTTTATGAAAAAAAAAGAGAAGCAATGTTTTCTTAAAGGGATAGTTCACCCAAAAATGAAAATGTTGTCATCATTTACAAATATTTCAAATTGTTCCAATATGAACACAAAAGAAGATATTCTGAAGAATGTTGGTAAGCAGACAGTTGACTGTAGCCATTGACTTCCATAGTATTTTTTTTTAGTCAATGGGTACCATCAACTGTCAACATTTTCTTTTGTGTTCAGCAGAAGAAAGAAATTCATTCAGGTTTGGAACAACTTGAGGGTGAATAAATGATGACAAAATGTTCATTTTTGTGTGAACTATCACTTTAAGAGTTCCAACGGCCCATTGGACAAAACCTGTGCATCTTCATCTGATTAATGACTATCCTCCATCTAATAAACAGTAATTGAATGGTCTACTGCAGAGGCCATGAAAGCCTGGGAGAGCTGCTCGCAGCCCGTTCTATCGTCTGGGGGTTGATTATGGTTGACCTTGTTGTGAAGCGCACTTTGAAACAGTGAATCTAAGATGGGAAACTGTAGCCAGAGAGCAAAGCAGAAGATAAATGAACAGATAGTGTATTGACACGGCAAAAGGAGATCAATAACGTGATCAATATCTATTTGATTTTGATCACAAAACTCTGTGGAGGAGGAAGACGATTGATCAAACGTGCCAGGACACATCGGCATATCTAACAATATTAATTAAGAAAAACTGCTTAGGTGACTGATTGCTAAATCAGTCAATACTGTTAAAATCAAAACAAATGATTGCTGCATTCAGATGTGCGGGCTAATTCTTTCTCAGGATGGATTTACTGTAAGCTTTGTACTACAGTAGTTGTCTAAACATGCTAAATGAGTCCTTAAAGGGTTAGTTCACCCAAAATTAAAATAATGTCATTTATTACTCACCCTCATGCTGTTCCACACCCGTAAGACCTTCGTTCATCTTCAGAACACAAATTAAGATATTTTTGTTGAAATTCGATCTCTCAGTGAGGCCTCCATAGTCAGCAATGACATTTCCTCTCTCAAGATCCATCAATGTACTAAAAACATATTTATATTGGTTCATGTGAGTACAGTGTTCAATATTAATATTATAAAGCAACGAAAATATTTTTGGTGTGCCAAAAAAACAAAATAACGACTTATTTAGTGATGGCCGATTTCAAAACACTGCTTCAGGAAGATTCAGAGCGTTATGAATCTTTTGTGTCAAATCATGATTCAGATCGCGTGTCAAACTGCCAAACTGCTGAAATCATGTGACTTTGGCGCTCCGAACAGCTTATTCGACACGCTGATTCATTACACTCCGAAGCTTCCTGAAGCAGTGTTTTGAAATCGGCCATCACTATATAAGTCATTATTTTGTTTTTTTAGCGCACCAAAAATATTCTCGTCGCTTTATAATATTAATTTTGAACCACTGTACTCACATGATCTGATTTTAGTACATTTATGGATCTTGAGAGAGGAAATGTCATTGCTGGCTATGCCTCACTGAGCAATCGGATTTCAAAAAAATATCTTAATTTGTGTTCTGAAGATGAACGAAGGTCTTACGGGTGTGGAACGGCATGAGGGTGAGTAATAAATGACATTATTTTATTTTTTGGGTGAACTAACCCTTTAAGCGTTGTTATGATGATAAAGTTAATAGAAGTTATATTAATTCATTTTTAATATTATTATGTTGTAAATGATTGTGATTGAATTCGAGTCAGAGTACTTTGAATTAAAGAGTACTTCAGAATTAAAATTTCCTGATAATTTCCTCACCCCCATGTCATCCTAGATGTTTGTCTTTCTTTCTTCAGTTGAAAAGAAATGAAGGTTTTTGAGGAAAACATTCCAGGATTTTTCTCCATATAGTGGACTTCAACAGTTACCAACGGGTTGAAGGTCCAAATGTCAGTTTCAGTGCAGCTTCAAAGAGCTCTACATGATCCCAGACGAGGAATAAGGGTCTTATCTAGTGAAACGATCAGTCATTTTCTGAAAGATAAAATATATGTACTTTTTAACCACAGATGCTCTGCGATGCGCCACGCATTACGTAATCACATTGGAAAGGTCATATGTAACATATGCAGAAGTACCGCAGTAGGGTGAAAAACTCCATCTCATTTTCTCGTCCAACTTGTTTTATCCTTTTTTTTTTTTTTTTTTTGGTAAAGGCCGTTTGACTTAGTCTTTGCACTTTCGCTTTGTACACACTTGATCAGTACTTCCTCCTACGTCACACGTGACCTTTCCAACCTGATTTGTGCCGTGATAATGCGTTGCACATCGCAGAGCAGTGCAAGACAAGCATTTGTGGTTAAACACTATATAATTTTTTATTTTTATTTTTATTTTTTTAAGAAAATGGCCGATTGTTTCGCCAGTTCCAACCCTTTGAAGCTGCACTGAAACTGCGATTTGAAAGCACAAATATATAGTGAAAACCAGAGCATTTCACATAAATTACAAATGAGATTAAAATACTAGAATTGTAATACCAAAACTGAAATAAAAATAAAGCTAAGTTAAAATATTTAAAAAAAAAAAAAACTAATGACAAAAGCAGATAACAAACTTAGCTTCTAAAACTCAAATTGAAAATAAAAGCCAATTCAAAATATTAATAAATACTATAACCGTATATAAATGATAATACTATTTAATGTTAATTGCAATTATTAATAAATATAATTAATATTGTATAATTAGGGACTAAGCTTTTTTTTTTTTTTCAAAACAAACTTATTTGTAATTGAACATAATACTAAAACATTGCATTCACTAAAATGTACTGTAAGCAATCTTGATGTCTTCATGACAGCTTAGCTTTTCTTTTATCTATGGTCTGGGGTTCAGCGTGTGTTAATGCAAATCAAAAATGGCATCATTTCTGTTAAGAAGGCTGTTCTGACTAAAACACTTATATAATTGAATCTGTTCATCAATAAACTCTAGTAACAGTAGCAGGGGGAAATATAATTCAAAGGCGCATCAACGATGAGGTAATATTTATTTTGACGCATGACTCATATATAGTGATGAAATGTTTTAAGAAGCTTTCAAATATATCATGCTTTTAAGAAGCAGTCTTATATTGCATGCTTTTAAACATCAGAGGATCTAAAGGATATGAGCACTTTCTCACCAAAGCAGCACTTTTACTTTTTTTTAGTTTTTATTCTTTGTTCTCATGTGAACACAATGGCAGCTGCAATTGTAAAATATATCAACTCAGTGACGGTGGATTAAAACCGTCACCTCCGTATGAAATGCACAGCAGCCTCATAATAACTCATTATCACAAAATATCTACTCCATAATAAACACGTTACTGTCAGATTTTTATGAAATAGATCTCGTCGAGGGTCATAATCAAGCGTTATGATGCCGGATAATAAACACGGCTGGACAGGAAAAGAACAGCGTGTCGCAGCTATGTGTGCAATGGGAATACAAGCCTTCAGCGCGAGAATATTTATTGGACATTGTTGAGTGCTGGGGAACATGGTTAATGGTTAACATTACGCAGTCCTTCTGAGCAAGAGCAAGATTAGCACTTACATGTCTTTAGTGTCGACACTGCGAACGGTCATAAAAAGGAGCCCTCATCTGCTCTTGTAAATCAAATCATGTTTTGAGCGGTGATGATGATTCTGCCAATTAGCTGAGGCCGGACTGGTGAGAATTACCACTCACTATTACACATGGCCCATTCCTGAGATCTATAGCCACCCTCGATTTGGCAATCTCCATACAGGACTAAATGTGATAAGAAATGAATTATACTATTGATGAGGTCCTTAACAAGGTAATAACCATGCTCCCCAGTCAATAATTATTTCGATAAGAATATCTTTATTATGAAAATGCAGACTACAGCAGAAAGTCACAGCACCAAAACAATACCCGGTGGTGCAATTGCCTTTGTCTGAAATTATAGTTTTCATTAAATGGAATGCTGCATGTTATTGATTGTTTAAATAAGACTCAATATCTTCCTGTTTCAAAGCACTGTGAAATTGCGTGGCATTGTAATATTCCAAAGCATTGTTGTGTCTGTTCATCAATGTTATGAGATTCACACTATAACGAGTCAAGGACTATTGGACACAATAACTGCTGTATCTAAATGGACTAATTTTATGGGGTTGCTGCCTCTCTCCTCATGACCACATTTACTATGTGAACAGAACGGAAAGGGAAATTTGACAGACTTAGACTGTGTTTCATTCAAGGTCGATATGGGATATTCCTACTAAATGTAACAGATGTCGACCAGTAAGAGCTGTGTGTGTAAACTGGCTGACGCTAGAGTCTTTAGTCTCCTTGTTAGAGCGCTCAACTCTCACGCCGGAGACCACGGTTCGTGTCCCGCTCAGAGCGGGTTGTGTTGAACCGGTTACATTGGTGCTGTTGACCCGGATGGGAGTGCACGCTTATCGCCAACGTTTAACTGCTCATGAAAAAAGGGCGCCAATGTGAGTGTGCAAAACGGCAGGTCTAAAAGCGTAATTAAAAAAAAAAAAAAAAAACGGCTCATGTTTGTTTTGTTTTTTTTTTTTTGGTTTGACGCGACGCGTTAAAAACTGGCTGACCGATGAGATTGGCGCTTTTGTTCATGTGCCTGGGGCTGCTGAAGTTACAGTAAAACACAACATGGTGGCACTCGAGCACAAAACGGTCTTGCCGAGCACACTTTGATAAGGCAGAAACACACCAAGCCGAAGGTCGGCAGTCGGGCAGTTTTTCTTCATCGGCCGACTAAGTTTTCTCAGTGTGTTCCACACTGTCGGCTGAAGTTGGTCCTCGTCAGATTTTTTTCGGCCGATTCGAAATGTTAAAATCATTTCTCATTCTGATTGGCTGTTCAGCTACTGCCACCTGCTTGTTCGGAAAGGCATTTCATCTCACGCAGGCGCAGAACTAACGTACTACTTGTCCGTTGGCTGTTTAGCGTCGGTTTGGTGTGTCAGGGCAACTTTTGACACAGACGCTGCTGACGTGAGCCAACCCCGCAGTCTGCTTTCATCGGCGTCGGCTTGGTGTGTTCTGGCCTTTAAGAAGAAGAGGAAGTAAGTAGCGGAAAGACCCCTACAAACTATGAGTGCTCTGCCAGTTCTTGGCCACACTAATAGATGTGTAATATATGCCATTTTATTTCTGTATTATTACTATTGTTGTTTTTTACATTCAAGAAATATAGTTGAGAATGTCTATTTCAAAAATATGTTTATTTGCATTACCGTTTACTTGCACTACTGTCATTGTGACTTATTTGCACTAACGTTTCTGACTACCTATCTCCTCATGTCATGAATATGCCATATATGTCATGTTATATCTGTATTTTTATTGTTTTATTTATATTCAAGAAATATTATTTAGAATGTCTAATTCATAAATATGTTTATTTGCACTAGCATTCACTTGCACTAAGCACAAGCTCCATATACTGCCAGGGAATGAATTTGCACGTTCACTCGGTGCAACGCCAGTGAAAATCGCTTGGGTATGAACACAAAGGCGTGAAGCTAGAGACTGCAGCCTCTAGCCTCCTTGTTAGAGCGCCCAACTCCTATGCGGAGGGGCCCAGGTTTGAGTCCTGCTTAGAGTGGGTGGTTTGAACCAGAGGGTCTACAGTGGTTCAACCTTAAAGGGTTAGTTCACCCAAAAATTAAAATTCTGTCATTTATTATTCACACTCATGCCGTTCCACACCCGTAAGACCTTTGTTAATCTTCAGAACACAAATTAAGATATTTAGTAAAAAATCCAATGGCTCTGTGAGGCCTGCATAGGGAGCAATGACATTTCCTCTCTCAAGATCCATTAATGTACTAAAGCCATATTTAAATTGGTTCATGTGAGTACAGTGTTCAATATTAATATTATAAAGCGACAAGAATATTTTTGGAGCGCCAAAAAACAAAACAAAATATCGACTTATTTAGTGATGGCCGAATTCAAAACACTGCTTCAGGAAGTATCGGAGCACAAATAAATCAGTGTATCGAATCTGCTGTTCGGAGTGCCAAAGTCACGTGATTTCAGCCGTTGGCAGTTTGACACACGATCCAAATCATGATTCGATACACTGATTCATAACGGTCCGAATCTTCCTGAAGCAGTGTTTTGAAATCCACCATCACTATATACAGTAAGTCATTATTTTATTTTATTTTTTGGCGCACCAAAAATACTATCGTCGCTTTATAATATTAATATTGAGCCACTGTACTCACATGAACTGATTTAAATATGTTTTTAGTACATTAATGGATCTTGAGAGAGGAAATGTCATTGCTCCCTATGAAGGCCTCACGGAGCCATCGGATTTCAACTAAAATATCTTAATTTGTGTTCTGAAGATTAATGAAGGTCTTACGCGTGTGGAACGACATGAGGGTGAGTAATTAATGACAGAATTTTCATTTTTGGGTGAACTAACCCTTTAATGTTATGAAGTGATGAGAATACTTTATGTGCACAAAAACATTGTAAACACAGTGCAGTGCTTCCGGGTTCTATGTCAGAATGCTGACTCATTATTAGCTGGCTCCTGCATCAGCATCACACGCATGAGTCGTGCTGCTCACGTGAACAGCATCGGCCAATACTGAGCCCGAGACCCAGAAGCACTGCACTATGTAAATTGTTGAATAAAGTCATTATTTTTGTTCTGTTTTTGCGCACAAAAAGTATTCTCGTTGCTTCATAACATTAAGGTTGAACCACTGTAGTCCCGTGGACTATTTTAACAATGTCTTTTACTACTTTTGAGGACCTTGAATGTGGTAATTACGTTGCTGTCTCTTGGGGATCAGAACATCAAAAATATCTTAATTTGTGTTCAGAAGAAGGTCATACGGGTTCAGACCGACATGGGGTGAGTAATTCATCCCTTTAAGTTGGAGATCTCCTTCTGACTCCTTCATATTTGAGGTATGTTCTGAGATCTGTTGATGGGCATTGTGTTTAGGCTTACTACATTATCTTCTAAGAGACTGGACAAAGCACAGTAAAGAAAACTAAAGTAAGAACGGGCTGATCTGACATTCAGATCCTATGCTGAGACAGCATTAGGGTGCAAACTAAATTCTCCTAGACCTTATTGGTTCTGTAAGGGGATGAGCTTAGATGGGTTGGGAAGTTTTTGGAAGGGCTGTCACCACCATTTTCTGGTCGGGGGTCTTTGTGGGAGCTTTGTTCCTCCTCAACTTCTTTTACTTCCATCTGTAGGAGAAGAAAGTATTCAGCTTTTTTATTGCTGCATCCTAGTTTTGGTTTTCAATTTGCTGCAAGATTGAAATGTTGCATCATGTAAATTGGTTGTCATCTTCACCTGCTCTATGGGAAGATCCACCTTCATATTTTCATCTTCGAGGACTTCAGATGCTACTACAGACTCCTTCCTTTTGTTGGTGGCTCTGAAGACACTTTTTTCTGGAGAGGGTAATAAATCCAAAAAACATTTATAATCAGAAGATTAGAGACAGTAGCATGAAGTCGGTCAGGTTGGTCCATTAGAAAGAACCTTGAGTTTCACCGTTCACAGTGCACATAACAAAACTGACATAGTGAATGGCCAGGCTCTATTAAGACTACTAGAACTACAAATCAATTAATGTTTGTTACAAAGCAATCAATGTCTTCTCTCAAAGCGCAGAAGATTA
Organism: Chanodichthys erythropterus; assembly: GCF_024489055.1. Classification (NCBI taxonomy): domain Eukaryota; kingdom Metazoa; phylum Chordata; class Actinopteri; order Cypriniformes; family Xenocyprididae; genus Chanodichthys; species Chanodichthys erythropterus. Next base: position 34,283,544 of record NC_090238.1, read on the forward strand.
ACACAGACAAAGAAAAAAACCCATCTGTAGATGAAGTGTCTTCTTTCAGCAGACAAGACATGAGGGTTAAAGTGATAAACAGTCTTCAGCATTACCCAAAACACTTCACCTCACATCAAATCAAGTCTGTTCGAGCTCAGCACTTCACAAAGCATTTAATGGGCTTTCTTGATCCTGAGATGCAAACTGCATTGGTTGGTGCCTTTGACATTCAAAGGTAAGACAATCTTGGCTAATGATAGGCTGACAGCAGATGCACTCTTCCTCCAGTAGGTGATGGGAATGGCTCTCGCAGTCATGGCATGTTTGATTACCCCTCTGCAGCGATTGATGTAGTTAAAAGGAGGTTTCTTGTTTTATTTTTTTTTTTGTTTCTGCCATTAGGAATGGCATTATGTGAATCTTTCTGCCCCATGAGACATGATCAAGTGTCTAGAGTAGGTATGAGCCTTCATCGAGGGGCTTTTATAAGCATGGCTGCAGACATACCGTCCGAGGCTAATGCGAGATCTGCATGAGTGAGGGAAACTCAACTCCATCACAAGGACTGCTGGCTCGGCTCTTATGAGTAAAGTGATGGCAGCCCCGGAGCGCCTGCAATTACTCACTGAATGACCTCATGGCATGCAAAAGACACAATGCACTTGCTCATTCAAAGTTTTGTTCATTTTACCCAGTTTACAAAAGTGTCATGCTCATTCACATGCGCCCCCTTAGATTTGTGAGCCAAATGGATTTTGAACAATAACAACAAAAAGTATAAACAAAAAATGGTTTTAGTTAAAAAAACAAAAGTCTTAAATTATTTAACTGATATAATATCAAATGAATTATATAAAAACCCTCGAAAACGGAGACTTTTGAAAACGCTACAGGACGTGTTTTGAAAATGCCTGGGTTGCATTTCAGTGTAAATGGACCAAAACGGAGACTTTTGAAAATGATGGCGTGGCTGCCCACGTTCACTCTGCTTATCCTTGATGACCATGTAAACAATAACATGGAGACTGAACTGCAATCTTTGTTGGCTTTGTTGACAATTTTAGCAGCCATTGTGCAGTTGAACTCTGCATTTTTTTTAATACTGCAGCTAGAAACAACTGTTTACACTTCTACGCGCAGGCCTCATGTGCATGAACGGTCACGTGACATGCATTTTCGGTCGTGTAGTGTAGATGGAGATCGTTTCTGAAACGCCAGCGTAGATGTGGAACGTTTTCATTTTAAAACACCGTTTTAAAACGAAAATGCACTATTGTAAACGGGGCCTCAGTCATTCTTTGCGAAGTCTTGTATGTGTCACTACTGCAATTCTGAGCATTCTCATCTGTTTCATGGTTTTGATCTCTGCCTATTCTTTGGATTATCTCGTTCGTCTGTGTTTTTTGGAACATGTTTGGATTGTCTGCCTGTGTTTTTGACCCTGTGTCTGTCTTGTGGATTACAATTATGGATTATGCTTAATAAAGACTACATTTGGATTCTCAACCTTGTGTCTCGGAACAGTTTGTGACACTTATGCATTTATTTGATAAAAAACTACAGTTAAAACACATTGTAACATTACACATGTCTTAACTGTCACTTTTGTTCAATTTCATGCATGAATAAAAACATTAATACCTTAGCGATTCAAATCTTAGTGACCCCAAACATTTAACATATATCATAAAACACACTGTCACTAAACAAACAAAAGTAGCAAAAAAACACTACAATATAAGTCTCAATATGCAACAGAGTGAGAAAGACATGGTGAACGAAAGCAAAAGAACAGAAACCAATTTAGAGAAAAAAAAGCAGAGAGAATGAGAGAGAGATTTCTCATGAATAACTTATGAACATTTTGATTACCTATCAGGAAAAAAATGGAAACATTTTGTTTTTCCTAACAAGGCACTTGCATACATTTTAAACAAAATGGCCTGATTGAATTTATCTATGATTGAAAGCCCTTCGCAGCATTTGAATCCATGCTGAGCTTTAATATTCCTCTCACAGGATGGCCTTCTATCCAAGAATGAGAGCGTATTTCCCTAATGTAGGTGGGCTTTAGAGAACAGCCTGTCAATTCAAAGCAATTTGTGGCGCACACACGCCTGCACTCGCTGTATTGCGCCGCACACATGCAAGAGTACAAGATCCCTCTTTTTTGCCACTCTCTCTCACTCCCTTAATCATAAATGCATCACAATCACACAGCAGAGATGGTATAAGAGAAAGACGGCGCGAAGGGAAGAGAAAATAAGACTTCTACAAAAACAACAGCCTGTACAATGCCTATCAGCGATGATGTAAAAAGCCTGTATCCGGTGAAGGAAGAGCAGGGAAATGGAACTCTAGGGAGACAGAAGGAAAATCGTATCACGACTTGCCACACTCACCAGGCGTAGCGAAGAGATCTGGGATTTTCGAGCCCTGCCCGGGCTGTTGGGCATAAAAAACCGAGCCGCCGATGTCCACTCCTGGTTTTGCGAACTACAAGGGTTGAGAAAGCAATCTTCAAATAAAGACCATACATGGCTGTGATTCAATCTGATCCTTAAAGTGTGTCTACAATCCGCTGATAACAAGAAACAACTGTGTTTCCAGCACAGCTCGTTCTTCCTCTTTTACTCTCTTTTTCACATTTTCCATTGACCTCAATTTTTCATGAGCTGATATGCTTTGTAGCTCCCTAGCGACCGGCACGGTATTGAATTCATCTGGTTCCAATACATCCCATGCACAACCTATCAATCACCAGAGAGCACAGCAAACTAATCATTTATTGATGAAACAGGGCAGCCATGAATTTCTAACTGCAATAGTCTTATTTATCAAGCCAGATCAAACAATGAGGATCCAAACAAGCTTTAAAAAAGAGACTTGTGGGGGAATAACTTATTCTTCAGCAGACAGCAGACAGTTATTGATGATGAAAAAAGAAGACTGGGGCACTGGAGACACAGAGAGAGACAGAACAGTGGGAAGAGGAGTTTAGAGTGATGCTTTGACAGCAGGATGCATGTCTGAATTAATACTCCCACAAAAGGTAATTTTCTTCCAGCAGGCAGTGCATACCGGATCTACCATTGGGAGCAAGGTGAGCCATTTCTGGCACAGTGAGGGAAAGTGAAGGCTTAATACATTTTTCTCCAGCTCTTGCCACTGTTAGTTGGCTCCATAGAGAGGCGGCTTGGGGGTACTTCACTCATCTCCATCTTCCACTGGTACACACTTCGGGCAATGGTGTTTGCAAGCCCACTAACATGGGGCCTGGGGAATAGCTGTATATTTGTTCAACTCACTTGCTTTTTTAAAGCAAACTCTGCCTGACATCCTTTTGAATTTGAACAGCTGTTGGTGGGCAAAGGAGAAATAAAACAACAGCACTGTGAAAAGTTCTGCTAGAATTCAAGTTTCAGGATGATGGTACAGAATTCACAATCTGAAAAATGGGAAAAAATGCTGTAAACTCAAGAGGTAATTGTGAAAATGTAGATATTTATAAAACTATATTACTGAGTTTTTGGAGAGTTCAAGGTCAATTTTCATTTATTCCCAGCTTCAGACGGCCTCCCAACGGACCACTCACTGACCGTTTGATTAATGTTGCACAAAACTGCCAACACCAATCGAAAAATGGCAGTTCCAATCTGACTGGCATGGCAATGCAATTTTACTAGTCCGTTGAGGTTCACAAGTCCGCCTGGAAACAAATACAATGGTTAATACAATGAATGAAATTACTGGATTTGCCTAGATGTGATGCCAGGTTATGCCATCCAATCTTTGGAAAATATACTCAAGAGTTTTGTTTGGAGTACTCAGAAGAAGGTAAACCAAATACTCACAAGCAGAACTGTGTATTGTACTTTGTTTTCTGAGTTTGTTTGTCTGTATTTATTATTAGGGCCCGAGCACCGATGGTGTGAGGACCCTATTGGAATTGCTCAGCCAATTATTCTTCTTCTCCAAAATGAATCGCATTTTTGAGGGCCTAAAAGTTCTCAAAAACTCATGAAACTTTGCACACGCGTCAGAAGTGGTGAAAATTTACATCTGATATGGGTTTCAGAATTAGGTGTGGCAAAATGGCTCGATAGCGCCACCTACAAAATTTCAATTAAGCGCCCTTCATGCTACGTTTCACGTACAGTTATGAAATTCGGTAGACAGATGTAACAGCCCAATACCTACAAAAAAGCCCTGGGTGCAAAGTTTGTAAACCCAACAGGAAGTGAGATATTTTGAATTTTCTCTACAAAATTTTGGCAGTTTTTGCCATTTCCACATGTTGTACTTTAACGAACTCCTCCTAGAGCTTTAATCAGATCAACATCATATTTGGTCAGTCTAATCTAAAGGCCTTTGAGACGTTAAATTGCGAAGATCTAGAGTTTTCGCTGAAGGGCGTGTTCGTGGCAGCCTGGCAAAGTTCGATGTTTCGCCATGAAACAGGAAGTTGTTGTAACTCAGGCATACAATGTCTGATCTGCCCCAAACTTCACATGTTTTATTAGAGTCCTGACCTGAAGACATCTATATGACAATATTCAGTTACAGTCATAGCGCCACCTGGGGGCAACAGGAAATGACATGTTTTACACTGTGATTAACTCCTCCTATAGCTTTAATCAGATCAACATCATGTGTTGGTCAGTCTAATCTAAAGGCCTTTGTGACGTTAAATTGCAAAGATCTAGAGTTTTCGCTGAAGGGCGTGTCCGTGGCAGCCTGACAAAGTCTGATGCTTCGCCATGAAAGAGGAAGCTGTTGTAACTCAGGCATACTATGTCTGATCTGCCCCAAACTTTACATGAGTGATAAAAGTCCTGGCCTAAAGACATCTATATGACAATATTCAGTTAGCTATAGCGCCACCTGTTGGCAGCAGGAAGTGTGGCACTTTTACATGATGTTGCTATAATTCTCCTTTATTTACTCGCTTACATGCATGTCGCCCACTGTTCGCTGTTTTCTTGAGGCCAACGGGTGGCGGTGAGCCCGGGTGCGAGGGCCCTTTCATCGCTGCTTGCAGCTTTAATTAATTGATGTTTTTTGTACAGCAGGTTGCCGACTAACAGTGATGTAAGTTTTATCTATTATTGTGCTATCTATGGTAAGTATTTCAGATAAAACACCCCTAAAAGTCATGTAAAATAAATAAAATAAAATAAATAATCAGTGGTTGGTCACTATACATGTTGGTCTGACGGACTCTTCCCATCTACAGTAAGTGTACAATTCTTGACCAGACTAATGCTGCCTTCATATGCCATCTAAAATGTCCTACTTTCCACTTTCCTCAAGTCATAATTATGAGTTTGTCACGTTCAGGTGCTTTGTTGTTGGAAAGAATCAAATCATGGAGGCAAGGCCGTCTCTTGCGTATCCGGTGCAGGTTGTTACACCCCGAGATTCGCCTTCACCTTTCACTGCGCTAGATAGTCATTTTGCAGACAATTCTTGAATTTTGATATAATTGAATTTCAAATAAATGCGGCTTTACATACAATTCATTCAATATGCATCAAATGGATATTGGTGTACGTATTGTATTGGTGACTGCAACGCCAAGAGAAAAAAAAAAAAACTAGTTCTCTTCTCCATGTTTAATGTTTATGGCCCACCTTACACGGATACTTGGTTATCAAAATGATCTCAGAGTTACCCAGGTATAAATATGACTTGAGGGGCTGTTCATGTAAAATTTCGGCCTATAGGAATCTTGCATTTATGATAATTGTGATGCACATGATGACAGTATAAGCTGCATTGTGGACCAGACAAACTCTGGCTAAAGCTGGGTGCACACTGTATGATTTATAATAGTCCCTTACGACGGTTGCTTGTCAGACTGAACATGATCCCCGCTGTAAGCCATGTCACACTGTAGGATCTCAGTTGTCATTCATGTCAGACTGTACGGCAGTCTAGGCGCATTGAAAACGGACGCACACAAGAAGACTCATCCGGAGTTTTACATTATCAATCCGTGACACGTTCGGTGACTGTGAGCTGCATTTACACGTGGGATTGAAATGGTGGCCAACAAACAAAAACAATCTCTAGTGTTAATTTTGATCATGGCTTGTCTGAAAGAGAAAAATGGGGAAAAAAGACGATGTGTTTGGAAAAGTGGTGGTTGTTGTTGTCTCACTAATTGTGTCATCAGGTTCTGCGCTCCTATTGGTTTTTGATTTGATGGCTGTGGTAGGAGAAGCCACACTGCAGGACTGTGCGTCAAATCTTCTGACACTGCCAGGATTACGTCTGAGGAAAAATCTGATTGCAACATTCATTAATCAGCTGTCGGCGAACATCTCAAACTAGCGATCAAAGACTTCAGATTTTGGCCTAGGATCAAAGGAATCTTTTAGGATTCTCAATATTTGTCACAGACAGCCAAAATCATACAGTGTGAACCTGGCTTAAAGGGTTAGTTCACAGATAAATTAAAATGATCCCATAACATACTCACCCTCAAGAGATCCTAGGTGTATGTATATGACTTTTTTTCTTTTAGTCAAACACAATCGGAGTTATTTTAAAAATTGTTCTGGCTCTTCCAAGCTTTATAATGGGAGTGAATAGTAATCGATATTTTGAAGCCCAAAAAAGTGCATCCATCCATCATAAAAGTAATCCACATGGTTTCAGGTAGTTAATAAAGGCCTTCTGAAGTGAAGTGATGTGTTTTTGTAAGAAAAATATCCATATTTATAACTTTACAGACTATAATCACTGGCTTCTGGTAACGTCCATCCACAAGTTCCAGCGTATGATTTAGGATGTAGGAGAAGTGTAAGTTTAGATGCCTCTCGCGGTTCAAACAAATGGGGCTGGGCAACAAACTCAAGCTTTTCTCTTTAAAAATTCTTGTTTTAGACTACTATTTCATGAACGGTGTTGTTTTGCTCTATCCACTGTGCTTCCACGTTCATCAACACGTCATGTGTCAGGTCAAATTTAATTCTTCCGCTGGAATCGACTTGCATTTTGCAAGTAAGGGATTCTAGTTTATAAAGATATAAATAAGGATATTTTTCTAATACCAAAACCCATCGCCTCACTTCAGAAGGACTTTATTAACCCCCTGGAGCCGTATGGATTACTTTTATGATGGATGGATGTGATTTTTTGGGTTTCAAAATCTCAGTTACTATTCACTCCCATTATAAAGCTTGGAAGAGCCAAAATATTTTTTTTAAATAACTCAGATTGTGTTCGACTGAGAAAAGATCACACAACTAGGGTGGCTTGAGGATGAGTAAATTATGAGATAATTTTGGGGTGAACTAACCTTTTAAGTGAGACTAGTTCAGTTCAGTCTCAGTTCAGTTCGTAAGGTTAAAAAAGTAGGAAAATAATGTACACTTGATAAGCCAAATAAGATAGGCCAAAAAAGCAAAAGCTGGGGAATGGTAGCTTTAATCCAAAGCGATGCCAAAACCAGGTGTAAATGGGGTTCAAAATGTTGAGACATCTGCATGTTAATATTAGGCATAAAAAGTTGACCACTCGTAAAAGTGATGTGACATGTAGCCAAGTATAGTGTCCCCTACTCTGGATTTATGCTCTGCATTTCACCTATCCAAGTGCACACATACAGCAGTGAGTATTGAACACACACCTGTTTTTGCTTCCATTTTTGTTGCGGCACCTGGGGAGCAATCAGGGGTTAGGTGCCTTGCTCAAGGGTACCTCAGTTGTGGGGAATGAGAGTGGAAGAGATCACTGTTCATTCACCCCCCACCTACATTTCCTGCTGGTACCGAGATTCGAAGTCAAACTCTCTAACCATTAGGCAACAACTCCCTCAGAAGCAATGGTCAGGAACGGATGCAACTTCTTGCACCCTTTCTGGCTACAGTACCTCTTGCGGTCTGGGCGTGTACCACATGGGGTTCGAACCTGACCTGAAAGGTTCAGGGCTTGTGGTTTAGCAAGTTGCACCACTCAGCTGACTCTATGTGATCTGCTGATACGGATCTTGATACCAGGCTTACACAAAGCCTAAGAACAGGTTGTAGTGCCCTTTATACTAACAGAAGCATGGAAGTACAGCAAAAGCTGGGGGTAGCTTCAATCCAAAGCGATGTGATAATGACTCTGAAGCCAGGCGTGGAAGACCCCCTGCTGTATCAGTGAGCCACTCCCCCTGCCTGCACAGGACAGGCCTGACAGAGAGCAGCTGGATGGGTGTCTCTACCAATCCCCTCGAGAAACCAATGTTGCTTCAAAACAGGAAGCCTCCACAGGGACGGCAGCAGGTCTGACATGAGCAAGTCATCGGAGATATGAGGAGACAGCTTCGCCCTGCAGTCCCACAGAAAGGGTCGGGGACAGCTTTGCTGCCTCCGCTTGTCACAGTCACGGATATGTGGCCCCTAGTTCAAGGGAGTGTGATCATCTCTGTCCCTGTTGCACTTTTCCACCCATGTCAACTTTTCTGACACCTAGCTCAACATCTGTTAGGCCAGTAGGAGAATAAACACTAAATACTGTGCTACTGCTTTCATCTGCCGGTGCAATGCCAGCTCTGTCACATGGAAAAAAAACCCTACTGAGATTTCTAATAATACTCCATGCAGTTTACATGACAATAAAATATAGGCTTAAACATACTGCATCGATTGCTTAAAGAAGATGAGACAGATTCTTCTGTAATTCAATTTCATTATCAAAATGTTTATATTGGAATGACATCATTGGATAATGCATGCAGCCAGACGGATAAAAGAAAGGGTTTTTTGTAGAGGTGGCTGACGGAGACCAAAGCTGAGTCTTTGTCTCCCTCATGTGGTCAATACAAGATCTGTAGAAAAGATGCTATGAAAAGGAAAAATCATGCTTTGGATTAAGAGAAATCATGCAATGTAATTATGGAATTTCTTTTCTTCCTTCCTTTCTTTTTTTTTTCTTTTAATAACATGATTTTAAGAATAAAATTGTGCTGTTAAACGATTAATCAAGATTAATCGCATCCAAAATAAAAATTTTGTTTACATAATATGCGTGTAATTTGTACATTTATTATGTATATATAAATGCACAAACATGTATATTATATATATATAAGAAACATTTACATGTAGATATGTATTTATAGTTATATATAATATTATAAATAAATAGCAATACTTTATATATAAATATAATATATTTTGTTAAATATATACATACGTGTGTGTATTTATATATGCATAATAAATATACAAAGTACACACACACACATATATATATATATATATATATATATATATATATATATATATATATATATATATATATAAACTTTTATTTTGGAAGCGATTCATCATAATTTACAGCACTAAAAATATTAACTTTTGAAAATTGATCATTTTTATTTTAATATTTATGTAATTATTTATATACAATACCTTTCAAAAACAACAACAACAACAGAAAGAAACATTTGTGACTGGTAAGATTTCATTGTCCCTTATGTTCACCAACATGTGTAAATAATTTTGAAATGTAATTAATTTAATCATAATATAATTAAATATAATAACATTGTAACATTATAATGTAACATTATACAATGTATCAAACATTTTATAATTATTAAATTTTATATATATATATATATATATATATATATATATATATATATATATATATATATATATATATATATATATATATATATGTATGTATGTATGTATGTGTGTATGTATATATATATATATGTATATATATATATATATATATATATATATATATATATATATATATATATATATATATATATATATATATATATATATATATACAGTACCTGTCAAAAGTTTGGAAACTACACATTTTTAATGTTTTTGAAAATGTTTTGTTCTTTCAAAAAAAAAATAATAATAATTTCAAATATGCAAACATAAGCCTCTAAATCCCCCCAAGATCTAAAATGTTCTTAGGATCATAAGAAACCAATCAAATAAACTGCATAAAGCTTTGAATTACTAGATTCTCTGAAGGGGAAATTAATATGTATTAAAGTGTTTGTTTTCCTCTCAACAAATACAGATTACAGGTAAATGTAAACAGATTATGGAACTACACCTTGAAATTTAATGACACTTTGATGAGAGTTTGATTGCTATTCCATCTTCATTGTATCAAAGATAATTGGCCACTTTCTTCAAATTATTTCCTCCACTCAATGAAGCTGATGAAGCATGAGATTCAATTAGACATGGAGCAACCACAAGTGCTTTCCCTTCTAACATCAACAGGCAAACAGTTTGCTGTCATTTCTCTTATTTACAATCACCAGATGTCTCAAACTTTACTTTGGAGAGCTCCGGGTCCCAGTCCACAAAGTGTGTATTTTTTCTCCATCACTTATTTGCCAGGTCTAGCTCTTATTGTAGTCTGGACCCTCCCAAAGCATCAAGTCAACATGCACACTATCACAAAACAATTTATCCTCATTCTTTGGGTCCAGGGGAGGGTTTCAGCGCCTTCCCCCGGTGAGGGAGTTCGGTTCTCACTTGATCAAGTAACACAAACTCTGAGCTTTGGGACAGTTTGAAAAAGGAGAGGTGAGAAGAACTCAATACCTCCTACAGACAGTGATTGATGAGGGGAATGTACCCACTCCCAACTCGCACGGACACAGATCAGCCTGATTGGAGACACTGAGATCCTGTGACGGTAACATTTTTCTCAAGTATCTGATCTTCAGCGCTAATGAACAGTAGCCAATTTATATCTGGTCCAAATTGAAACTTTCTCGCTAACTGGGTTGGGTCAGAAGGGAAAGGGACGGGTGCTGCTGATCAAGATTGGTGTTTTGTAAACTAGTTCAGGACATTAGCTCTGTTATATGTTTAATCTCCACATTACTGTTCAAGAGAGCAAATAATACTAATGTGGCACTCTACACCCATTTGCCTGTGTTCATCCCTGCCTTCTGAAGAATTATCCTATTAGCTACTGATGAGCAAAATCAATACCAGCATTTTCATTAGATAAAAAAATAAAAAAAATGCCTGGTTAAAAACAACCCCCCAAAAAATGAACAAACCTAGCGATTGGGTTGTTTTAACCCAGCGGTTGGGTTAAATGTTTGCCCGACCTGCTGGGTAGTTTTATTTAACTCAACTATTGTTTAAAAATGACTATATGTCTGCCTTAAAATGAACCCAAAATAGGTTGGAAATTAAAAATCAGACACAATTACTAGAGGCAACAATAATAATCAAAAGGTGATTATTTAATTATTATTTATTAAACTTATGAATGTTCATTTATTAAACATATTAATAAATGTTAATTTCCAACATACTTTGGGTTCATTTTAAGCAAGCAATACTGTCATTTTTAAACAATAGCTGAGATAAATAAAACTACCCATCAGGTTGGGCAAACATTTAACCCAACCGCTGGGTTGTAAAACAACCTATTCGCTGGGTTTGTCCATTTTCAACCCAACTTGGGTTGTTTTTAATCCAACATTTTTTAGAGTGAATGCATATTTTACCCATGAAATAGTTAAACTATTATATGATACTATTATCCTTACCAAAGTTCTGTCTTGTTTTCCTTTTTTTAGCGCTGGAAGAATGCCATTGTTGATCCTAGAAAAGGAAGAAATGAAATAGTTTAAAGAAATAATATTTAAATTAAAATTAAAAATTATTTAAATTATTTAATAAATATGATAATGAAATATTTAAAGAAATAGTTTTTTAAAATCTGTTATCACGTACTCATCCTCTGGTTGTTCCAAACCTTTTTGCTTTCTTTCTTCCATGGAAAGTATTAAAATATTTTGAAACCAGAAATCTGTTTTGTTTTGTTATGTCAGTTCTGGAAATTTTATTAATTCTATGATTTAATAGTGAAATCTAAGCTATGCATTTTGAATGTTAATTTAATTTGGCCATTACAAATATATTAATTTTACTTTATTTCTAGATTTTATTTTATATACATATATATACCTACCATTCAAGTTTGGGGTCAGTAAGATTTTTTTTTTTTTAAGAAATAAATATTTTTAATCAGCAAAAGTGACAATGTTTCAAATAAATGTTGTTCTTTTGAACTGTCTATTCATCAAAGAATAATGAATAAAAATGTATCTCAGTTTCCACAAAAAAATATAAAGCACAACAACTGAAGAATTCAGATGCAAAAGCCTAAGTGCCGTCTGAAATTTTCTTCTAAAATAAGCATTTTTTCAAGCTTGTATATTTAGGTTCAGTAATTCCACTTTAATGGTAATTAATAGGTCCTTTTCATTGCCATTAAAGTGAAATAACTGAATATAAACATACAAGCTCGATAAAAATGCTTATTTCAGAAGAAGATTTCACTTAGAGGCTTTTGCATCTGAAGTCATAATAATATGAAATGTTTCCTGAGCAGCAATTCAGCATATTAGAATGATTTCTGAAGGATCATGTGACACTGAAGACCGGATTAATGATGCTGAAAATTCAGTTTTGTCATCATAAGGATAAACTGCATTTTAAAAAACATATTAAAATTGTAATAATATTTCACAATATTAATGTTTTACTGTAGTTTTGATCAAATAAATGCAGCCTTGGTGAGCAAGTGACAAAATCTTACCAACTCTAAACTCAAACAGTAGTGTCGTTTATTCAAATTTCTGCACAGAATTAATCATATGGCTTCAGAAGTGGACTATTTTTCTATTTGTTCTCCATGGGGAAAAAAAAGAAAGGTTATGAATGGCAAAGGTGAGCAAATGATGGCAAACTTTACTACAAGAAAGTGCAATAAAAGGGCATATGTCATTGCATTTATCATGTCTTATAATCTTCCTTACACATCAGTGAGGCTGTGGATTACCCCTTTGCTTGGAGCCAGATGATACGGCAGAGACCGGAACCTCTCTGCCCCTACAGCAACATAACAGTGGTTGTTCTGCAGCTCATATGCTCCACTTAAAGGCTTCCCATTCAGCATGCACAACCTGAAAGGATTGAAACCACTGAACATTGTCTTTCATTTTACACATCTTCATTTCATGAATGCAGCACATACCTGTGCACAGCTCCAGTGCGAAGGTGAACTTTCTCGGTCACCATGGCCAGTACGTTTTCCCAGCTAGCAAGCGTGTGTTTGGGAATCAGCACCCGTGCTGGAGGAACCAAGATATCTCCATTGGTAAAAACACTACAAAAGAGAATCGAATTTGGCATTTATGAACTCAATCCACACATCTGTGCTTCCAAAACTGATGATTAACAACATGTGAGAAAATTAGACATGCCATTCGAAATAAATAATTAAATAAAGCAGAGATCATTGATCTGATTTTATACCATTAGACAGCATTAAAGAACTAGACTTTGCCGTAGCCTGAGGGTTTGCCATTGAAGACTTCCAATAGGGACACATTAAAAGCAGGGCTCACTTGATGGTGCACGACTCATTACTGATTCTCTTCCATCGGGCTGGGACTATTATTCTGCTGTGAACTACAGGTTGGATCTGCAGTGGAGACAAATGAGCAGGACCCCGCTGAGCATCACTGACAATAACTGTTCCACTACTCATTTAGGGCACTTACACATCTGGTTTTCTTCAATCAGCCGTCTTAAATGTTGTGTTGGTTGCTGTACGGATGGAAACAAGGAGCTAAAAGGGTGGCAGACAGTGACATATAATGCCATATCCTCAAGCAAAGTTACTCTAAGTGGGTATTTTTATGATTATTGCTCTATTATGGTCTACTCCATTTTGGTCTCTGAGGAAGACTGTAAAAACTATTAGCTTAATAAGTCACTTCAAATAGTCCAAACTTTGAATAGTACCAAGCCTGCATCATCTACAACCCTAATCAAAACAGTGACTAAACTGTTTTTATGCTTGGCATCACAGAAACCCAAATTATGTACATGTAAAAATCATCCATTTGGATTATACAGTTTTAACATACACAAAACTAATAAACTCAATGTGATTCATGTCAGTCATATCTAAATGAAACAGGTCAGAATTCTGCACTCAAAAATCATGGCATAGTTTATTATTAGCTATTTGCATCTAACTATTTAAATAATCATATTTTAAAATGCATTTTTTATTATTCTTAGAATGGACCTTTTTCACAGACTCATCATCATTGTAAATACTGCTTTTTATATATGTACATTTATAATACTATGCTTAGTATTATATTAGCTTTGCATCAAATTACAAAAAAATAGTTAATGCTGTTAACATCAAATTGACATCTTTCTCTCCTCCGACTGTCGTTATCAATCTATCTCTGTTTTTTTTTTTTTTTTTTTTTTTTAAAGTTGTGAAAACACTGTTGTGGAGTTTTTCTTTTGCTATTTGAGCAAATGGGAATACGAAAAATATATTTAATGTATTCTCTCATTCACCACTATAGAAGTTTACCCAACTATGATGACTTCCACTTCTGAGAAACCCAGAAATGTGAAAAGGGTCAATTGGTTTAAATCTTTATAAGTCTTTTAGTAGCTGTTTACACGACACCGTTTTCAACTAAAAACGGAAAACGTTTCGGGGGCCAGAAAACGTAACTGGAAAAAAACCCTACAACTGGAAAACTTTGTATGCGTTTTGGGCATTCGTTTACACGACAATGGTGTTTTGGGGTCCCAAAAATGCAAACTTTTGAAAACAACTTTAAGTTCAAGTTTTTAAAAACGATATCATTATTGTCTTCATGTAAACTATAAAAACTCAAATTTGTGAAAACGGTGACGTCATGCGTATTACGTGTTCAATCCGTAGTGTTTCTTTACAAAGTGACATCGGCATCTACTGGCCTGGTATGAATAATACAGCGTTTTTAGTCGTTTCTGCGTATCCAAGTGAACAGGGATCGTTTTGTCAACACTGTCGTCTGTACATGAAAAACACAAAAGAAAAACTTTTCCGTTTATAGTACATCGTTGTCTTGTAAACATACCCTACAACTGGAAAACGTTTTATGCGTTTTGGGCGTTCATTTACATGACAATGGTGTTTTGGGGTCCCAAAATTTAAAAACGATATCATTATTGTCTTCATGTAAACAACAAAAATGCAAATTTGTGAAAACGGTGACGTCATGCGTATTACGTGTTCAGTCTATAGGCGAGTAGTGTTTCTTTACAAAGTGACACTGCCAACTACTGGCCTGGCAGCAGAATACAGTGTTTTTAATCATTTTTGTGGATCTGTGTGAAAGGGGATCGTTTTTACAACGTTGTTGTGTACGTGAAAAACTTTTCCATTTATAGTACATCGTTGTCTTGTAAACATACCCTACAACTGGAAAACTTTTTATGCGTTTTGGGCGTTCATTTACATGACAATGGTGTTTTGGGGTCCCAAAAACTTGTAAACTACAAAAATGCAAATTTGTGAAAACGGTGACGTCATGCGTATTACGTGTTAAGTCTATAGGCGAATAGTGTTTCTTTACAAAGTGACATTGCCATCTACTGGCCTGGTATGAATGATAGAGTGTTTTTAGTAATTTTTGTGGATCTGTGTGAAAGGGGATTGTTTCGACAATGTTGTTGTCTGTATGCAAAAAATGCAAAAGATAAAACTTTTCCATTTATAGTACATCACTGTCTTGTAAACATACCCTAAAACTGGAAAAACTTTTTATGTGTTTTGGCGGTCATTTACACGACAATGGTGCTTTGGGGGCCAGAAAACACAAACTTTTGAAAACACCCTTAAGTTCATGTTTTTGAAAACAATACCATTATTGTCTTCATGTGAACTAGAAAAACTCAAATTTCGGAAAACGATGACGTCATGCGCATGTGTATTATGTGTTCAGTCTATAGGCGCATAGTGTTTCTTTACAAAGTGACATCGCCATCTACTGGCCTGGCATGCATAATACAGCATTTTTAGTCATTTTTGTGGATCCGTATGAACAGGGATCCACAAAAGTTGCTGTTCAAAAATTGACAAAAAACTTTTTTATGCGTTTTGGCCATTCATTTACACAACAACAATGTTTTGGAGGCCCAAAAAGGCAACATTTTTAAAACAACCTTAAAAGTTCAAGTTTTTGAAAACACTATCACTATCGTCTTCATGTAAACTAGAAAAACTCAAATTTGTGAAAACGATGACGTCATGCGCATGTGTATTATGTGTTCAGTCTATAGGTGAGTAGTGTTTCTTTACAAAGTGACACTGCCAACTACTGGCCTGGCAGCAGAATACAGTGTTTTTAATCATTTTTGTGGATCTATGTGAAAGGGGATCGTTTTTACAACGTTGTTGTGTACGTGAAAAACTTTTCCATTTATAGTACATCGTTGTCTTGTAAACATAACCTACAACTGGAAAACTTTTTATGCGTTTTGGCCGTTCATTTACACAACAATGGTGTCTTGGGGTCCCAAAAGTGCAAACTTTTGAAAACATCTTTAAGTTCAAGTTTTTAAAAACGATATCATTATTGTCTTCATGTAAACTACAAAAATGCAAATTTGTGAAAACGGTGACGTCATGGGTATTACGTGTTAAGTCTATAGGCGAATAGTGTTTCTTTACAAAGTGGCATTGCCATCTACTGGCCTGGTATGAATGATAGAGTGTTTTTAGTCATTTTTCTGGATCTGTGTGTATGGGTATTGTTTCGACAATGTTGTTGTCTGTACGCGACAAATGCAAAAGAAAAAACTTTTCCATTTATAGTACATCACGGTCTTGTAAACATACCCTAAAACTAGAAAACTTTTTATGCGTTTTGGCCGTTATTTATACGACAATGGTGCTTTGGGGGCCAGAAAACTTTTAAAAACACCCTTAAGTTCATGTTTTTGAAAACAATACCATTATCGTCTTCATGTAAACTAGAAAAACTCAAATTTGTGAAAACGATGACATCATGCGCATGTGTATTATGTGTTCAGTCTATAGGTGAGTAGTGTTTCTTTACAAAGTGACATCGCCATCTACTGGTCTGGCTGCAGAATACGGTGTTTTTAATCATTTTTGTGGATCTGTGTGAAAGGGGATCGTTTTGACGTATGTGAAAAACTTTTCCATTTATAGTACATCGTTGTCTTGTTAACATACCCTAAAATTTGAAAACTTCTTATGTGTTGTGGCCGTTCATTTACATGACAATGGTGTCTTGCGGATCCGAAACAGCAAACTTTTGAAAACAATCTCAAAAGGTCAAGTTTTTGAAAATAACATCGTTATCGTCTTCATGTAAACTACAAAAACTCAAATTTGTGAAAATGGTGACGTCATGCGCATGTAGTGTTTCTTTACAAAGTGGCATCGCCATCTACTGGCCCGGCAGGATAACACAAAGCGTTTTTAGTCATTTCAGCTGATCCATGTGAACGGGGATCATTGTCAACATTGTTGTCTGTACGCGAAAAACACAAAGGAAAAACTTTTCTGTTTTAGTACATCGTTGTCATGTAAACATATAGATAACATTTAACAAATATAGTATTTTGGTATCATGGTGCTTATATTATGCTATGTTCATTATAGTACACTTTCCTGCAGTGTTTCGCTCCAACTTTAACAAAAACCTGAGCCAGTGTTTGTATGAAAATTACAAGTGTTGTGGAGGAAGATAGAGCTGCAGGAAGATAGAGCTCCAGAGCAGGGCTGAGCACACTCGTGCTAAATTGTCGCACTGGTAATTATCCAACAGATAGCTCTAAACCATTAAACAGCTGTAACCACTTGTATTTTTCTTTGTTGTTGTTGTTTTTATATATGTATAAGTGAATGCTGACTAAATAATTTTCTAAAATAATGTTATAAGTAGCCAGAAAACTAAGCCTGCCCCAGACCCTGACTTGAAATGGAGTGAAACAGCTGACTCAAATGGAGATATCAATACACGTTCACTTTATGGTTTAGAGGCATGAAATCAGTCATCCGCTACAGTCTGGAGAAACCTTGCAGAGATATGTAGTAGAGTCAATAATGATGTAGGACGTGAAACAGCAGTAATGATCATACTGCAAACATGTTTTGATTTGCCTCCTCTTTACTGCTCTGATATATGTACTCAAACAAACTCACTGAAGAAAAAAAAAACATGATTTAGATTATATTTAAAATATCAAATATAGTATGATAAAATGTTTTGAATACTGTAGCTTCCAAGACTCTTACCGGTTCACTTTTCTTTTTTGGCGGTTTCTGTGTTATGTGATGATGATAGCTATAAAAGAAAAAAGGAGAGAGAAAGTATAGTTAACATAATTTTAAAACATATAATAGGCCTATGGTTAATATACAGAAGAGGATTAGGGCCAAGCAATAATAAAAAAAATAAAACCATCTCGAGATCAAAGTTGTTAAATTTTGAGAAAAAAATCGTTAAATTTCGAAAAAAAAAAAAAAGTCAGAATAAAATGTGGAGAATAAACTCATTAAATTACAAGAAAAAACTTGTTAAATTTCAAGAAAAAAGTTGAGATAAAATGTTGAGAATAAACTTGTTAAATTTCGAGAAAAAAGTCGACATAAAATATTGAGAATAAAGTCATTAAATTACGAGAAAAAAAGTTGTTAAATTACGAGAACAAATTGTTAAATTATGAGAAAAATGTCATTAAATTTCGAGAAAAAAAGTCGAGATAAAATGTAGAGAATAAACTCATTAAATTATGAGAATAAAGTCATTAAATTACAAGAAAAAAGTTAAATTATGAAAACAAATTTGTAATTTAACGAATTTGTTCTCGTAATTTAACAAATTTTTTCTCATAAATTAATGACTTTATTCTCAACATTTTACCTCGACTTTTTTCTCAAAATTTAACGAGATTTTTCTCGTAATTTAACGATTTTATTCTCGTAATTTAACAACTTTTTTCTCATAATTTAAGGACTTTATTCTCAACATTTTATCTCGACTTTTTTCTCGAAATTTAACGAGATTTTTTTATAATTTAACAAATTTGTTCTCGTAATTTAACGACTCTTTTCTCGTAATTTAACGATTTTTTATTCTCAACATTTTATCTCAAATTTTTTCTCAAAATTTTATGAGTTTTTTTTCTTGTAATTTAACGAGTTTATTCTCAACATTTTATCTCGACTTTTTTCTCGAAATTTAACAACTTTAATCTCAAGATGGTTTTATTTTTTTATTATTGCTTGGCCCTAATCCTCTTCCGTATTAAATTATGAGAACAAATTTGTAATTTAATGAATTTGTTCTCATAATTGAACGACATTTTTCTTATAAATTAATGACTTTATTCTCAACATTTTATCTCGACTTTTTTATCAAAATTTAACAAGTTTATTCTCGTAATTTAATGACTTTTTCTCGAAATTTAACAAGGTTTTTTTCTCATAATTTAATGAGTTTATTCTCAACATTTTATCTCGACTTTTTTCTCGAAATTTAACATTTTTCTCATAATTTAACGAATTTGTTCTCGTAATTTAACAGCTTTTTTTCTCATAATTTAATGACTTTATTCTCAACGTTTTATCTCGACTTTTTTCTCGAAATTTAACGAGTTTATTCTCAACATTTTATCTCAAATTTTTTCTCAAAATTTAACGCGTTTTTTCTCGTAATTTAACGAGTTTATTCTCAACGTTTTATCTCAACTTTTTTCTCGAAATTTAACAAGTTTTTTTCTCGTAATTTAACGAGTTTATTCTCAACATTTTATCTAGAATTTTTTCTCAAAATGTAACGAGTTTTTTCTCGAAATTTAACAACTTTAATCTCGAGATGGTTTTATTTATTTTTTATTATTGCTTGGCCCTAATCCTCTTCCGTATTAATATAAGTATTTAAAAAGTTTTTTTTTTTTTTCATGGCTTTGCAATGTAAATTTCATAAAGTAAGTAAAAACACTGAAGAAGCACTACATGGCAGCCAGGTCACAATTAACACAAATTATGCAAGAAATTAAATTTGCTAGAGAGAGAGAGAGAGAGAAAAAAAGCTCTCTGTAAACTGCTAAGATTAAAATTTTATTATAATTTAATTCCAATTAATGATATTGCTGATTCAAAACCTAAAAATATATATATTTTTTAATACAAGTTTACTTACACTATAATAGTTTACTTACTTTATTAGAAAATAATTCCACCATTACAATGTGAATAAATGAACTTACTGGAGTTTTTTCAGTCTCTCTGCTCCGGCTGCCACATATCTCTCTCCGTGCACCAGCTGCTCCAGATTCACCACCCTGTGACCCTTGTTAGGGGTGTAAATGTTTCGCACTGCCCCAAACGGAGCTGTGATGCCTCGAGTGACAGTGTTCAGAAAGCTGTCAAAAGTGTATGACTGGCGCTGACTGATGACAAACCTTCGGCCGGGGTAAAAAGCATCTCCGTTCCTGAAAACAGTAACCGTTTTGGTTAGCGGAAGCTGTGTATGAAACCACCGACCAGACATTATGAACCAAATCAATCCTGCTGTAATCCACTGGGAGGTGCTGAAAAGCCCAAAAGCAAGCATATAAATAAAACACTAATTTAGTAAGCACGGCCGAACGTTATTAAGAGTTGTTTGAAACGTTGTTTTCCGTGTGCTAGAGGCAGCTAGATGTTGTTTTGATGAGATTCCATAATGCCAAAACCAGAGAAAAATGTCAAATATAGGCCTTAATTCCGTCAATTCCCTTTCTAACTAAGGATATATTTTAGAATCGCCATCATTGTTTCTTTTAACTTTATTAGCTCGTTTAAAACAATGTTTTGTTCTAGTTTGTGCTCTGAGGTAACTGGAGATTTAATGGCGGCGGTCAGGCATCCAATTAACCTAACTTAGACAACCACCAAACACTAGATTAAATTTTAATCAGTTAAGCCTATTACTTACACATGTCGTAGCAGACAGGACTGCTTTTCAAAAATATCAGTTTCATCTATAGGTGTCGACCTGATTTTTCCTTTTTTTTTTTTTTTTTTTTTCGTTCTTTTTTTATTCCAAAGACAAAAGCTATTGTTTGTACAGAGACATGTTCAATTATTCCCCAACCAACCATATATATATATATAATATAAACAGATAGTTGGATACCACAATCAAAGGTGTAACAATTGTGCAACAATAAGCAACATCCATGCATATTTACATATGTAAAGGCACCAAGCAAGCATCAAAACACCACAAAACCACCATATAGAGGTGAAAAAGAAAAAGTTACAGTATCAATTTAAATATTGTCACTTCCTGGGAAGTACATTTATGGCTGGGAAATATGATAATAAGGGTTTCCAGAAATAATACTATTTATGAGAACATCTAATTGAATATTTAATCTTTGTTAGCTTCTTAAAGGGTTAATTCACCCAAAATGTTCACCCAAAAAATTCCTCACCCTCATGTCGTTCCAAACCCATAAGACTTCCGTTCATCTTCAGAATACAAATTAAGATATTTTTGATGAAATCTGAGTGCTTTCTGTCCCTCCATATACAGCTAACTTGGGTAAAGTTGGTTTTATATTCGCACATTCGGACTTCTAATAAATTCAGACTTTCCAATAAATGTGCAATAAATTAATGTTTGCGAATTTTAAGCAGCGACATGATATTGACAACCAATGATTGTCAACTTACAACATTTTTCACAGTCTATCAAAATAGACAAGTATTGTTTTAATGTCATATTTACTTGTGAATGTCCACTGAATGTCCAATGTAGTGTGATTAACAAGGCTATTGAATACGGATGTCCGAATGTGTGAATATAAAACCAACTTTACCCAAGTATACAGCTACACGACTGACACTTTGACTCTTCAAAAAGTTCATAAAGAGATCTTAAATCTAATCCATATGACTTGAGCGGTTTAGTCTAAATTTTCAGAAGAGACTCGGTTCCTTTCTATGATAAACAGATTTAATTTAGGCTTTTATTCACATACAAACATTTTTTGTTTGTTTTTTGTTTAGTTTTTTTTGGGGGGATGGGTTGTAGGGGGGATTGGGCTGGGCAGTGTAGTTTATAGCAGGATAGGTTCCTTGTGCCATTGTCTGTTTGGTCTGACAAGCAGTGTAGAATAACGGATCAGTTTACACAAGTAGGTCGCCTGATTATGTTTGTAAAGTTCATATTAAAGACCTGTTATGAAATTCCAGCACTCTCTGTCTTTAAAGATTCATATGGGAATAGTAGCGTATACAGATTGCCACAAATTAATCCGATTTCCAGCCTTCTCTTATATTTTCATGCATAGTGAATTCCAGGACGGCTTGACCTTGCCATTAGCAGCACATACAGTAAATAAAGAAGGACAATGACAGTGTGTAGAGCCAGACGTGACCACTAGAGAGCGCCAGATTACAACTCTATCTATGTACAGCGTAAAGATGAAGAGGAAACCTTGCAAAGAGTAATGGAATTTTATTAGTGCCTCAGAAAAACACACATAGAAAATACACAGAAATCGAATAGACAAAGAATGTTTTAGGACAAAACTGGTTGTTCATGATATACAGATAAAATGTGTTTACAATGACAAAATGTATTCTGTATAATGAAGATGCTTTAGAAATATCTTTCCATTTTAATTAGGATTACACAGTTAGTAAGAATAGTAAAACAAATCTCAAGAAATTAAACAATTAGTGTTATTAATTATGATATAGCATGGACATAAACTTTACCATTACTGTAGTAGGATCTATGTGAATAGGGAAAAGTGAAAATGTGAAAAATGGTATTAAATTGATCCTAAACTACTATAGGATAACATAAAAATATGCTTAATACCACATTTACACCTTTAGCATGAAGCAAATAATGTTCAATATATAAATCAGCTTTATATGATGGGTAGTTTGGGATGGTGATAATTTGATATGGTATTTAATACCATATTATTGAGAAGAAAAAAAAATCCTTTTTTTTTCTTATGTGACCTTGACATTGCCCCTATAATGTATTATTATTTTATTTATTTTTTTTTTTCTGGGGGGAATAAATTGTGTTTGACTATTATAAAAAATACAATTCCTAACCTCTGCCCTACAGTTCAGTCTAGAAGAATACGTGTTATGTAAATTTGCTCTTGTTAGCTAATCTAGTATGCTGACCTATTCAGTATATTAATAATAAACCATGTCATTCAAATACCAGTGGCAGGGAAGTAAGGAAGTAAAAGGAAATTCAGAAAGAGATGAAATCTCTGGAATCTAAAATTGTAAATATAATAAGATAAAGCCTTTTTTGTCTATTTAATTGATTACATTTATAATTCAACGTATTTAAAAAAAACTAGATGCCCCACTTTCACAATAAAGTCATCCCAGTCTGCAGTAACACCTGGAAAATTATTATCTACATGTAGGGCTGTCAAACGATTAATCGTGATTAATCGCATACAAAATAAAAGTTTGAGTTTGCCTAATATATGTGTGAGCACTGTGCGTAATTATTATGTATATATAAATACAAACACATTCATGTATATAGTTAAGAGAAATATCTTATTTATGAACAAAATATTTTTATTTATGTATAATATAAATTATATAAAAATATAAATAAATGCATATACTTGTAAATATTTCTCAAATATTTACATGGATGTGTTTGTATTTATATTTACATAATAATTAATTTGTGATTAATCGTTTGACAGCCCTATCTACATGTTTATTGATCTGTACAACGTATAGCTACCAGCCATATGACCAATACATTTGAAAATCCGTATAATCTCTCATCTGAGGTCTTAAAAGGCATGTGCAGTATTATTTTTAAGGTCAATAAGATAAGATTTTTTTAAAAGAAATGAATACTTCTATTAAATTGTGCCAATAAAGACATTTACAATGTTATAAAAGATATCTATTTCAAATAAATGCTGTTCTTTAAAACGTTCTATTCATCGGTTATATTCATTCAATTGTTTTCAACATTGATATAATAATAAGAAATGATTCTTGAGCAGCAAATCAGCATATTAGAATGATTTCTGATGGATCATGTGACACTGAAGACTGGAGTAATGATGCTGAAAATTCAGCTTTGCATCACAGGAATAAATTACTTTCTAAAATATAATAGAATAGAACATATTACATATATTTTTGTAATATTATTTCAGTTTTTACTGTATTTTTGATTAAATAAATGCAGCTGCAATAAATCTAAACTATGTGTATAAAAATAACACTTTATTTCGATGGGCCACTTTAGACATTCTACTAACTATAAGCAACTTTGCAACAACATGTCAACTAACTCTCATTAGACTGTCTGCATAAACACTTTATTTTGATGGTCTGCCAACATACATTTTATTGACTACATGGCAACTTATTCTGCTAACCCTAACCTAACAGACAACTAATACTCTAATGAGAGGTAGTTGACATGTAGTTGCAAAGTTACTTATCAGTTAGTAGAATATAGGGCTGCACGATTTGGAGAAAAAATCTAATTGCGATTTTTCTGGTTAAAATTGCGATTTGCGATTTAAAATGTGATTTTATAAAACAATTGAAAAAAATATATATATAAACAATACCAGACTTGTTTTGCTTGTTTGTAGGGCTGCACAATTTGGCCCAAAATTTAGTGCATATTATTTTGACTATTTTTTTTTTAATTATTATTATTATTATCATCATTATTGCTAAATAAAAAAACGTTGTACATTTATGTACGCTGGAGAAAAACATATTGATTATGTTTCCCTCAAAGTTCATTAGAGAGAGGAATTATTTTTCTTATTTTTACCCTGAATAGGATTGAGTGAGCTTTATTTTGGCATTAAACAAGTCTGTTTCATACTGGACGCTGGAGGGCGCCCTTGAGCAGATACTCCAGACACTCCAAATACACGCGATATAACAAACGCTGTTCCAATCATGCTATCGCTGTGACTGAACAAAAAGAAGGTAGAAAGGCTTTGATTGATTAAACATGAATGAAATAAACAGACGACTACAACAATACGTGGTTTATATGTTTTCTTCAAGCCTTCTCGGGTATTTCCGTAATAATAAAGTTTATTTATAATCCAATGCTAATCAAAATGCTATTTCAAACACTCAACTGACATTATGAAGTGAGTTTGGAGTAAAAACACATTAAATGTTGTCTTTTTGTTAGAAAAGAAGTTCATAAATGCATATGTTTGTAAAGTTTGTATATTTGACATGTGTTGCTTTTCTAATGCTGTGCTCTCAGATGGCCGATACCACTTATTTTGTTTTCGATACGATACCGATACTTTCAAGGCCAAAATCGCTGATTTCGATACCGATACGATACCACTAATCTGAATTTAAGTTATTAAATTATTAATAATTAAAATCCTTAAATTACTATGAGTAAAATGGGTAGTAGTGGGAATGACTGTGAGTAAAATGGGTAATGGTACCCACTTAACATTATATTTGAAAGGTATTGTAACATTCAATACGCCTTAATTGCAATTTATTGGATTATATTTTTGATTACACATGGTGAAAATGTTTATTTGTAGTGGTAACCATGGAAATCTACAAATACTATAGGCTTAGCTGTTTCATAAGGGACTGCCACTCATAAAATGCAAACTTTGTATTCTGACAGTGTAGTTACAGAACAGAACATCAATACAAACATTTAATGTTCAATTTAAATAAATGTAATTGCAAAAACTATGTAGGCTACCATTTCATTTTGTTTGTTGTGAAATAATGTTCAAACATATTATGTTGTTCTGTCTGCTGTTAAGCATTGTTCTGGGCTGTGTTTCCCAAAAGCATCAATGGTTTCTTACAATATTAAACGCATGCAGCTGTTTGCATGTAGTGTCGGCAGTGAGCGAACGCTCTCTGTGATTGATTGGTTCTGACTTGCAGCATTTGTGTGTTCAGATGAGCAGGAAAATAGTTCTACTGCACAATTATTCACTAACATAGGTTATTTGTCCAAATCAATGCATATTGTATGCATTACATTTATTGTTAATTAAACAAAATCACTAGTAAAAAAAAAAAAAAACACCTTAGTATCGATATTTTTTATCGATTCTTTCGATACTCAACATCAGTATCGATATATCAATACTTCATCGATCTGCCCATCCCTAATGGAGCGTCATTTACTACTGATCACAGAGCAGCTCTTCACTAACACGCTGTGTAACTTTACATATTTAATTAAAAATCACAGTTTTTGCGATGTCATAATCGCACTAAGCCAAATCGCGATTTCGATTCGATTATGATTAATCATGCAGCCCTAGTAGAATGTCTAAAGTGTACCATCGAAATAAAGTGATTTCATTTTTAACAGTTTTACATAAAATATAGCATGTCACACTGCTTAAAATGTTGTGCGAACGATGAGAAAAGGTAGAAATGCTGCACCTTTTTCATTGACATTTCAGCCTTTTTTGATACTAGAGTATTTTAAACACTTGTATTTGGCTTTCCGCCCTCCAGATGCTCAGTGAATTCAGACTGCATCCTTGTCAAACTCACACACAAAGTACATGGTGAGGTGACAAGCTACATCAATCCACTCGCCTGAAGACACCATCTCGACGCAGTCCTCGTCGTCGTAAGCGTTGTTTGGCTCGCCTTCCCTCCACTTGCTGAAAGTGGTCATGGGCGAACGCTCCACATACACAAAGTGGCCTTCTCGCTCCAGGTCGTTAATGCCGATATACACTCTACTGAGGCCAGCTTCAGCGACGTAGCCAGCGATGGCTCTGTTAGCCGCCGCATCCTTGGGCATGGCCAGGTGTCCCCCTCGCCCCTGACAAAACACCTCCGAATCCCTGTAGCGTTTTTCCTCCTTCACCAGC
Source organism: Chanodichthys erythropterus (assembly GCF_024489055.1). NCBI lineage: Eukaryota > Metazoa > Chordata > Actinopteri > Cypriniformes > Xenocyprididae > Chanodichthys > Chanodichthys erythropterus. Next base: position 34,310,285 of record NC_090238.1, read on the forward strand.
AGATAGACCTTGCTGTCTGTCTCTTTGATGCCAGCGACAGCTGCGGGGGAGGGCAGTGCTGAAAAATGAGGATCTGAATTTCTATAATCACACCGCAGCAGCCAGCGTTCACACAAGAGCATTCAGACAGTCAAACAAAAGAGCTTTGGGCTAATAGCTAAATACGTTTGTCTAAGGGTATTCACCCTGCACATCAAAACGAACAACTGTATGAATCAACTTGACAACTTCACATTATTGTAATCTCATGAACGTTTGGACATACCATTTTTAATGAACTTCAGCTCACTGGTTAATTGCGCCACTTGAATATCTATTTCACCAATCATTTTCCGTAAGGGTGCGCACTCACAGGGAACGCCTGGGGAAACAAATTAAATATGAGACCATTCACACAAGCAGTTCAAGCATTAAACAGATTCCTATTGAGTTCAAACCAATTATAAACTGATTATGAACTGAAGCAAGGCCTACCTGGCTCTCCATCTGGGCCCTTGGGTCCTGGATCTCCCATATCACCTTTTAAACCTAGAAAAAAGTACCATTATTAAGCAGTTAGACAAAACAAGCCTGATTATTTTCAGATTTGTAGTTTTTTCCCACAAGCTTGCCTTTGAGTCCAGAGGGACCCATCTTCCCATAACGTCCAGGACCACCTTTTTGGCCTTTGACCCCGGGAAGACCTGAAAAATGACTTATAAACTTAATATAAACAAAAAAAATATGCATGGAAACTAACTAAAGAATAGTAATTCCCTACATGGAGTTTTGATTCCCAGTGTGTTCAACCATTAAAGGATTAGTTCACTTCAGAATTAAAATTTCCTGATAATTTACTCACCCCCATGTCATCCAAGATGTTTGTCTTTCTTTCTTCAGTCGAAAAGAAATGAAGGTTTTTGAGGAAAACATTCCAGGATTTTTCTCCATATAGTGGACTCCAACAGTTACCAACGGGTTGAAGGTCCAAATGTCAGTTTCAGCTTCAAAGAGCTCTACATGATCCCAGACGAGGAATAAGTGTCTTATCTAGTGTCAAGAGAAATGAAGTGTTCTCTTCTAAACAATTTGATAAAGATTTTAAAAGATATAATAAACAAAAACACATGCTGTGGGCTTGAGTGAAGTGTATACCACATCCTGTAAAGATGACAAATGTTGCATTATGTGTGTAGGTGAACATGGGTTCTGGGAGAAAGCATTGTTGTGTGTAACTGATAATGAAGACAGTTAGGAAATAAATGTCTAGCAAGGTAGAAATCTGATAAAAATGTATAGTAAAAAATGTGTGTATTGCTTAAGCTATTGATGCAAACAGAAAATGCATTGACGCAAGTAAAAAAGGTGATAGACAAGTAACCTAGCAATTGACGCAAGTAGAAACCACATGTGCGTAAATGAAAAGATAAAGTGCGTCAAAAGAGAATATAAATACAGGGGCCTTTATAGCTCTCTGAGTAGGAGTAGAAGTAGAAGTAGTAGTAGTAGTGGTAGTAGTTGTTTAGTTTTGCTGAAGAAAGAAAGAGCATACAAGCAAGTGGAAGCCAGAGCCAGACCACAGTCCTCAGAAGATCAAAGAAGACACCTGATTTTCTCAGAGTGAACATATACTGAATAGAGAAGAGGATAAGCTTTAAAATGTAATTATTTATCTGGCTCATGGAACTTCCAGTTTAGCTGGCATAGAGTGGTGCATTTAGCTTTTTTCTTTGCAAGAAATAATAAAATGAGAATGAGGACTGCCCTCAAACTCTGATAGTATTGTCTCAGTCTGTTTATTGTTGTAGAGTGAGAATCCATTTGGGGTATCTGAAAAAGACAGATTTTTATAAAGATATCCCGACGGACTTTACAAAGTCAGTCAAGGTTGCCAACCAGTCGCAACAGAGTGCCGTGGGAGTGCATTAGCAGGCATAGCTGTCCTCTGAGGGCGAAGAGCCAGCTGTGGTGCACTGAAAGGAAGGCTAACCCACCCTACCCAGCTAGGCTTGGTTGATATCTGAACCGTAGGCCTAAGAGGTACGGTAGTGATCAGAGTAGACCCTGAGATAATATAAGAAGAAAATATTATTCGCCTACCTGACTCCTCCTGAATCTATAAAGGTAAACCTTTTACAGGAGTTGAGTAATAGAGGAAGTGGCTCGTACGTGGTCGCGGTACACTAGTGAAACGATTGGTCATTTTCTAAATAAATATTATATACTTTTTAACCACAAATGCTCGCCACGCATTACCCATTCATGTTGGAAAGGTCCAGTGACGGCGTGACATACTGTAGGTGGAAGTACTGTGGTAGGATGGAAAACTCCATCTCGACTTCAAAATCGTCTGACATTGTTGTTTTACCTTTTTTGTAAAGGCCATTTGACATGGGCGTAAAGGGCATTGTAGACACTGGATCGGTACTTCCGCCTATGTTACGTGTGATCTTTCCAACATGATTACGCAATGCGTGGCGCAGTGCAAGATGAGCATTTGTGGTTAAAAAGTATATATATATATATATATATATATATATATATTTTTTTTTTTTTAGAAAATGACTGATCGTTTCGCTAGATAAGACCCTTATTCCTCGTCTTGGATCATGTAGAGCTCTTTGAAGCTGCACTGAAACTGTAATTTGGACCTTCAACCCGTTGGTAACTGTTGAAGTCCACTATATGGAGAAAAATCCTGGAATGTTTTCCTCAAAAACCTTCATTTCTTTTCAACTGAAGAAAAAGACATAAACATCTTGGAAGACATCGGGGTGAGTAAATTATCAGGAAATTTCATTCTGAGGTGAACTAATCCTTTAAAAAGTCATGATTGGTCAATACCGTCTCTCATGAGCTCAACTATCTAAAAGCAAGATAAGGGAAGTTTTAGGGACTCCTTAAAGTGTACACATTTGGCAGCTCCCATTTTGGAAATGTTGCAAGTTAAACTTCCTTACAGGTTCAGAACTTGATTTATGTTTAATTAAAAAGCATGTGATTGAATTTGATTAACTTCTACAACAGTTTAGTATTACCTGGCTCTCCAGGCGGTCCTATTCTCCCAGGTCTACCAGCTGCTCCTTTCTCTCCTTTCTCTCCTGCTTCACCTACAGGACAACAGGAACACTTTGAATAAAGTCATAGGCTGCATCAGAAATTGCATACATCCCTACTATATAGTAGGTGAAAAACAGTATGTGACAAAAGAAGTATGTCAGTACTTATAAAAGGGTCGGCAAAAAATACCCGGATGACCTGCTACTTCTGGTGAGATTTTGAAGTGCGCATTCAGTGGACACTTCACTATCCAATGATGCCACAGGAGAGGATTTGTGAATGGCAGTGAAGTGACACAACTAACACTGGTAGGTCAAGTTTTTAGTAGTTGTAAAGTATTTACTTGTTCAAAATAAGTACCTACTCAAGAGAGTATGTGATTTCAGACACAGCCATAGACTTGTACAGACAAACCTGTTCAGAATAGCATATACTATATTTGTACTATTGTTGCAGTAGTATGTAGGGTGAATTCAGGGTGATTGGGACACTTTTGCCATTGAGATGACTTGGAAAAAGTATCTCAGTCAACCTGAATTCACCCTATACTTGGCACATGCACATTTTCTGTATGCACTATGCTCTGAATTCTATTTTGACCTACATACTAAATATATACAAAAGAGTTTAATGCACACAATTTGAGCTTCCGTGTCCAGTGTGATGAATAGACTGCAAAGACATTTTCATACAAAATTTAAATTACAAAGATATGCTAGTGCAACGGTAGTATACATACTACCTTTCAAAAATTGAATTTTTTTCTTTTTTGAAAGAAAATGCATTCAGGAAGGATGCATTAAATGGATCAAAAGTGTCAGTAAAAGCATTTATAACATTACAAAAAAATGTATTTCAAATAAATGCTGTTCTTTTGAACTTTCTATTCATCAAAAAATCCTGGGAGGGGGGGGGATCAAAGTTTTTACTGTATATTTAATAAAATAAATTACATTTGATCAAATCAGTTGTTGTCATTAGTGTATATGATGAAATGTGTAATTTATTTGTAGTACCTTTGAGTCCAGGGACAAGGATCTGGACTGAGCATGGTTCTTCTGGCATGTGCTGACCATAAACTGACCTCATTAGTGTCAAACTTAACATAATGACCAACAGGCAAGCCACCAGCTTCTCTTCACTCATACTGGAAACAAAACAGAACATTTGTGTTTATCTGCAATCAAATATTAACACAAATTTCAATGTTAATTGTAAAATGTAGTAGCAGCTGTTATTGGATTCACAAAGGCGTCGGTGCTCAAAAAATGGATCAAGTGGGACTCAACAGATGATCTCTCCACAGTCAATTAATCTTATGACATACAAGCAAAAGCAAACTACTATAGCAAATACATAGAAAAGTTTATCTGTTTTCCAAACTATCTAACCATCCACCTTTATTTCAAAGTCGATACTAGAGAGTAAACAGTCACAGCATGACGTCTCCTATAACTACCAACTTTAAAAGTAACATCTGAGTTGTCTCGTTGTTGTCTGTACCACCTGCGGAACACCGTATTGCTAATGAAATAGACTTACCTTATGTTGAATTTCAAAGCCCACTATATAATATGCAGCAGACCCAGCCAGTACATGGATCCAAGTGAGTTAATGGAGGTTTGCTCACTGGTGGTCTCTCTGAAATTTTTCATCTCACATACCCTGCAAGAAACAGGCCTGAGAATGAGCAAGTACGTGTAAACACAAAGATAAGAGCGGCTCTGCAACACTCCTCTCTGATAATTCCATGGGAAAACATCAGGGTCAGCGACAGAACGACTCTGAACACATTCCTCACAAATTAAACATCAAAAGCATTCCCAACATTCCCAAGTTTTAGTTAAGATAGTGCTAAAGGTAAGAAATGAATTATATTGTTTATATATATATATATATATATATATATATCTATATATATATATCTCTATTTATATATATATATATATATATATATATATATATGGAAGTTACAAAGAAACTTGATTAATTTGAGGTCACCCAGCATGAGAAAAACTTGGGAACAATAATGCTGCAGTTTGAGCATTGGTACACAGGGTGGCAGTAAATATTAACCGGAATTTTATTATATTATATTATATTATATTATATTATATTATATTATATTATATTATATTATATTATATTATATTATATTATATTATATTATATTATATTATATTACAAATACTATACTTGTAGTACTTGTATTTCACTTTTTTAACTTTAGTTAGTGTGTAATGTTGCTGTTTGAGCTTAAACAACATCTGCAAAGTTTCGACGCTCAAAGTTCAAAGCAAATGGAGATGTTTTCTTTTAAACAATTCTCTGTTTAAGGACTACAACAAACGGCTGGTAGGAACTACAAAAAGCTTCTTCCCGGGTTGGTGACATCACAAACCCTACAATTAGGGCTGGGCGATATATTGCATGCGATTCTCACGCGCATTTCGTCAGTAAAGCCGGTTCCCTGATTACCTCTAAATCGCCATCATCTGCTTTCAAATGTCGGGCATTTAATAGACAAAGCCGTAGTTCACGGAGAAGCCACGCAAAATCGCGTTCAGTATTGAAGATGAATCGACTTCGATACTGAACCCGATTTTGCGTGGCTTATCAGTGATCTACGGCTTTGTCTATTAAATGCCGCTTCATTTGAAAGCAGATGATGGCGATTTAGAGGTAATCAGGGAACCGGCTTTACTGACGAAATGCGCGTGAGAATCGCATGCAATATATCGCCCAGCCCTACCTACAATTTATATAAACCCTGCCCCCGAGAACATGCAACAAAAGGGTGAGGCCATGTTATTGCAGTATAACACAATTGCAATAGCATATCAAAAAGCAAGATGGCAACATAAGTTATAACCATAATTAAACTAAACTCTACCTGTTCAATCTTCATGCAGCATACAGGTTCTGGTCATATAATTAGAATATCATGAAAAAGAAATGAAGCTGGAGTCAGCGCATCAAGAGTCACCACACTCAGACATCTTCAGGAAAAGGACTACCAAGCCACTTCTGAAACAGAAACAACGTCAGAAGCATCTTACCTGGGCTAAGGAGAAAAAGAACTGGACAGTGAACAGTGCTCGAAAGTCCTCTTTTCAGATAAAAGTAAATTTTGCATTTCATGTTGAAATCATGGTCCCAGAGTCTGAAGGAAGACTGGAGAGGCACAGAATCCAAGCTGCTTGAAGTGTAGTGGGACGTTTCTGAAGTCAGTAATGATTTGGGGGGCCGGGACATCTGCTGGTGTTGGTCCATTGTGTTTTATCAAGTGCAAAGTCAATGCAGCCATCTTCCAGGAGATTTTTAGAGCACTTTATGCTTCCATCTGCTGACAAGCTTTCTGGAGATGCTGATTTCCTTTTCCAGCAGGACTTTAGCACCTGCCCACAGTGCAAAAATCACTTCCAAGTGGTTTGCTGACCATGATATTACTGTGTTTTATTGGCCAGCCAACATGCCTGACCCCTGAATCTATGGGATATTTATGGGAGAAAGATGAGAAACAGTCGATCCAACAATATATAGACGATCTGAAGGCTCAATAGTGCCTCAGCAGTGCCACAGGCTGATCACTTCCATGCCACACTTCACTGATGCTGTAATTTGTGCTAGGAGCAAGTCATTTGCTGTAATATGTGCTGCCGACCAAGTACTGAGTGCACAAATGAACATACTTTAAAGAACTTGAACTTTTCTGTTTCTTTTCTGTCTGATTTTGGACTTTCATGAGCTGTATGCTCTAATCATCAAAAAAAAAAAAAAAAAAAAAAAAAAACTTTTGAAATGTTTTACTTTACATGTAGGGAATCTAGATTATATGAAAGTTTTATTTTTAAAAATAATTTACAATAAAAAAAATGAACTTTTTGAGGATATTCTAATTATATGACCAGCACCTGTATAATCTCTGGCTCTATAGACAACAGTTCCCACACAAGCGATTTATAGATTATCATGACAGAATATGCTAATCAATGACTTTATGATAGTTAACTCCATATCAGCTACATAAATTCATCCGCTAATCATTCAGAAACATCCTGTTGCATTCTACGTTATCACTTCTTCTTGAGTCTCTCACTCATTATCTGACTCCGGTTTGAACATAAAAGGCTGAACAGTTTCTGACATTTTCATTGAGTCATTTCCATTTAAAGGGACACACAAAAACGGAGCGCTTTTGCTCACCCTCAAAACGTGTCAAGTTTAACATGCTATAAAAAATTATCTGTGGGGTATTTTTAGCTAAAACTTCACATACACACTCTGGGGACATCAGAGACTTATATTACATTGTGTAAAAATGCCATTATACCACCCCTTTAAAATGTTTTTGAGAATGTAGTTGTGTAGACCTGAAATACGTAATCACAGTTACTTTACAGTTTTAGACGTTTTCAGAGATCCAGCGGCCGTTCAGAGCTTGTGTACCCGCCGAGAACAGCTTCATCTCAGCCAGTGCTTCGTGGTTTTGCCACTATCTCTTATAGTGGTTAAACATTACTTGTTCCTGAGCAAACTGAATTGGGCTATATTAAATTTAATATTAAGGCTATATTTAACTTACATCCTGTAGAGCACTGCTTTTGTATGTTTGACTGTTTTGTACAATTGTGTTTATTTCCTGTTGTCATTTATAATGGCTATTGTTGTTAATTGAAATATTGTTATTCAAAAAATATTATTTTATATAAATTATATGGTGTATTTGGTATCGAGAAAGGGTCCATTAGTGCGTAATATGGATTGAGTGAAAGTTACATTAATACGTCATTAGATTGCAACAAACTTTACAAGTGAACGAGACTTTTAAATTAAAAGGGGCTTTAGTAAACAAAGGACGTTGTTTTAGCGCTGTTATGGAAAATTCCCTTAACTGTAACAAGTACAAAGATTACAAAGATCTTAAGAACATTCCTTTGTTACTAGTTCTATAGTGACGTTTTAGAATTATTAACGGAGGCTTGGTCCAACTGTCAACTTGAGATTTGATTCTGTGGTGGAAGGAAGTAGTGCTGCACAAAAGAGGGTTTTAAAGACACTCCATTGTTATTTCTTATTTATTTACACACTCGTGCCGTCGAACTGATGTATAAATGCAATATCACACTTGTAGCTGTTCGATATGGCTGCATATCAGCACGCTGTTATCTACGGCCGAATCACATCCGTGCGCTGATATACAGCCATATATACAGAGTGTGATATTGCTCATATATTATATTATATTATTTAGTGCTGTCAAAATTATCCCGTTAATGCATGCGATTATTTTTTTCAGTTTAACACATTAAAAATATTTAACGCAGTTAATGCAGCATCCATTTTTTCTGTCATACTTTGTCTAGCGTTACATGATCACACTATTCATGCAAATGCGCGACAAGACACTAAAGAGTACTGGTGTGCTGTCTGTGATTCTCCTGTCTAACACACATGACTTGTGCGCACAGAAAGCCACTTCAGACAGATGAATTCTGACGAATTATGCTACCTGAATATGATGCTGTTAGCATTTACTGCTGTCAAACTGTGCTACAGTACCTAACACTGGCCGCATTGAGTTCTCTTTCACAACTGAACAGACGAAAACACACAAAATTATGCAAAAATGCCCATTTTGTTGAGTATCCTCATAAGCACAGCCTTAAATGATTATATTATATTATATTAACTTCTAATGTTTTCATTTCTTTTTGTTGTAATTATATCGATTTCAATTATTTTTTTTTTCAAATTGTAATGAATTCTGTTTTGTAGTTAAGTTGTTCTGAAACGAACAATGTTTATTTTCTCAGTTGCACTAGAAATATAATTAATTTTCTATAACTGCACTGTACTTACAAATGAGTCACATACCAGTAACTGACAATGAGGATCAGATATATATATATACGTTGCTATATTAACTGGTAATAATAAACAAACTTAATAAAACCATTAAGATGTCATTCATCTCCAGGGTTCTATTGTGCTCTTGTGTGTTGCTAAGGAATATCCTTCCCTTGGTAACAAAAACTAACATGATAATGTGACAAGAGGAAAAAAATCGATCCCTTGAAATTGAAATTGTGCTGCAGCACAGTTCTCACTCTGACACATAGCACTACAGTACACTGCATCCTGAGGAAACTGAGCTTATTTTTGTATGTATGGGGTCTGGTTATACCTTTAAATGTGGAATGATTTTTTAAATGTCTTTGGAAGAAATTTCTGGTGCTTACCAAGGCTGTGTTTATTTGATCAAAAATAATATTTTTTTATTTTAAGATGTTTAAAAATGTGTGTATCCCTGAATTTTCAGCATCATTACTCCAGTCTTCAGTGTCACATGATCCTTCAGAAATCATTCTGATATGCGGATTTGCTCCTCAAGAAACATTTCTGATTATTATCAATGTTGAAAAGAGTTTTGATGCTTCATATTTTTGTGGAAACCATGATAATTTTTTTTCTTCTGGTTTCTTTGATGAACAAAGTTCAAAGAATGGCATTTGTTTTATTTATTTTGTAAATTTATTTTTATTTACTCTCACTTATTATTTTAATGTGTCCTTGCTAAATAAAAGTATTAATTTCTTTTAAACATTTTTTTACTATGGAACTACAGTGCCCCTAAAGGGACATAGTAATGGAGAAAAAAAAAAAAAAAAGAGAGAGAGATGGGAGGCAAGAAATATATTGCAATGCTTTTGCGTTTGCTCTAAAAAAATTTATGTTCCCTTGCAAAACTAGCTTTCTTTGCAAGCAAATGCAAAGTTTCTTGGGGGAACACAAAACATTTGTGCATAAAAATTGTGTCCCATGGGGTAAAATCTGTGTTTTTTGGTGAGGTTCCCTAGTAAAATTAGCATTCCAGAATTGCAAGATATAAACTTGCAATTGCAAGGAAAAAAGTCAGAATTCTGAGATAAAAAGTCACAATCACCTTTTTTATTTTTTATTCATTGGTGGAAACAAGCTTCCATCCTGTTACTATCCTGAAAATAGATTTAAATTCTCCTAGTAAATGGGAAAAATGATAGCTTAAACTCCTCTGTTTTCTCTGACACTGTCCTGTCTCTGAACCGGAGAGGATGAGGATAAAGTCTGGATTTAAAAAATGTGCTGCTGGATGTTTTGCTCTTGCCTTCTGCTCCACTAAGGCTAAAAGCCCTCTGTGGATCAGAGCCCTGAGAGGACGAACCTTGACCACCAGAGCATGACAGCCATAGAGGCCTGTCTGACTTAAGGGCACCTTCAGAAAGATGGCACTTTGTGCTGTGTCAGGATCAGGAGGTTGGCAGCCGGCTCAGCTGTCGGACGTAACGCTCATTCACCCATCTCAGCTCATTAAAGGCACTTATTTTCTTGAAAGATGAGTGAATAAATCACACTTTGCAAGGGTGCCAACTTCTACTTGTTAATCAAGAGATGGTTGAAATAAATCATGCATTGAAACCTATGAGCTGAATGACCTGCATGGATGTAGAAACACTGTCTGAATGAAAAAACAATCAATATATTTTGTTCACTTTTTCTCTGTTAACTTTTTCTCTTTTATATGCAAATATGCATGCATGATATGAAGTAAAGAAAGCGTTATTAAAACCCTAGATATGAATATAATTACATTTCTTGGCTCATCTATAGGTTTCTCTTTCCTACACCTCCAGGTTTCTTCATCACAATATGCCTTGTGTTCACAGTTAGATTATTGTGTGTGCTTTGAGAGCTATTTCAAGCACAAGAGGGAAACAAAAGCCATTATGAAAGACAGTGAGCAATAAGACAATAACTCTTAGAATGATTAATACATGAAAACATATTGTCCCAGATGTGTCAAAGTAAAGTAGATTAATTTTTACATATGAGTAGTTAATTTATAATGTGTCCATAGGTCAAGATTTGTGGTTAAATTATTTATATACTATAAACAGATTTTTATTAATGTAATAAATTATATTTATATAAATTATTTGTTTTGTTTTAAAAACATGGAGTGTCAGTCCTGGCTTCTGATTGGTCAATACAGAATTCCAGAATTGAAAATTAAGTTCCAGCTAAAATATTCACCATATCACTGAATAATATATCAAATAAACTAAATCTTTTAGGTAAAATTTATTTTCATTTTCATTTTCTGCCTTCAATATTGAATATTGAATGTTTTTGCATATTACAAATATAATTTGCAAAAAGATTTTACGCTGTAATACAACGTAAGTGGTGTGTAAGTGTGAGTCCTCATAATTAAAAACATTTTAAACAATGTCTTATTATAAATGTAAAAATGCAGAATGTTTTCTGTGATGGGTAGGTTTAGAGGTAGGGTTACAGAACCATTGTCCTCATAATGACAGGTGCACCAACATGTTTGTGTGTTTTAGGTAAACCCTACACTGGAGGGGAAAAAATGTTGGTTTAACTTAAAAAAGTAAGTGTTGCCTTAAAATTTGGAGTTCATTTAAATAAAAAATTTGAGTTAATACAAAGAAGGTGATTGGTTTAATAAACAGAAACTCAAAATATTGTTATCTGAACCACTTTAATTATCTACAAAAGACACTATGACTATAAAAGAAAATCATTTGAGAAAAGAAAATATATTTTAATAACAAATCATGACATTTTTTTTTTTTTTTTTTTTTTTTACAGTGTACTTTAGGGGGACAAAATATCCCAAAGATGACAATATCCGAAATCGTCGTCCTTGTGGGGACCTTTTTTTGTTCCCCATGAGGCAAACAGCTTATACTAAGTGATGTTTTTTTTTTTTTTTAAATGTGATGGTTTAGTATTAGGGGATAGTATATAGATTGTGCAGTATAAAAAGTCATCATGTCTATGGAAAATGTGTTCTTGTATATATGGCTTATGAGGACACAAATGTGTATATGACAACTCTCTGAAGATTGTTAGTATGGGAATGGATATGACAATGTTAATGTATTTGGTCTTGGTGGAATAGATCTGCTACGCTGCTGCTGAATTGCTGCCGCTGTAGATTATCGCTGCTGTTGTAGATTATTGCTGCTGCAGAGCAAGTACATACGCTGATACGCTGCTGCGAGAAAGACATAGGGCTGCTCCACAGTTTGCAGCAGATCCATAAAGGTGGAGCTGGGGAAGGTGAAGGGGTCTAGACGAACTCTGAAGTGCACTGCTAACTGCTATAGTGAATGTAATGGGCTGTTTAAATGTGTGAGCAACAAGCTCATTGGCGGCAGATGTGACATGAACCAATCAGCTTGTGTCAGTAGTTAATGCTGTATTTATCATCAGCTTGCGTTAAGGACCCATCAGTTTCATGACTGAACTATGTATATATATATATATATATTATTTTGATCCATAACTGTGATGTGCAATGGAACGTGAAACACTGAAAGTGAAACACTGAAGTGTGTGTGATCACTGTGGCGTGTGTGCACAGAAAGTGATGTATTTGTTCTCGATATAAAACATTATTACTCACTGTCTGCATTTTTATATTACTCAGACACACTGGAAAAATCATCAGAATATCAATGAAGCCAGAGTCCTACAACCTCACACCAGCCACAATGCGTTCCACAAGCCATTACATGCTCACACAGAAACAGCCATTTATTTGAAGGAAAGGACTCTTTCATCTAAAAGTGTTACCTCAGAGACATGCCCCGCCGTTCATGAACGGCATGCAGTGAATTTTGATGCCGTGAGGAATTGCTCATCAGCCCGAGTTTATTTCCCTCCGACATGATAATGGTGCTTTATTGTTGCATTGTAAACTTTTCATTGAGACCTTAGCGCTTATCTTGCATCTGATGACTCGACACAAAATTACTTTGCAGTGTGGACACAATACCTAAATCTGGAGGCAGGATATTAGCTGCTGGTGAGCCGGTGACAGATCTGGGGGATCATGCGTTTGATATATTATTTCAGCAAAAACCTTCAGGTGAAGCTGTGCCTTGATGAGTCATCATATAAATAAAGAATAGAGAAAGAACAAGGGAGAAGGACAGGAAAAGAAAGAGGGCAAACAGCAGGCATTGTGAACATATGGAAAAGATGACTGGTTCAATATAAGTTATGCTCAATCAGCAGCATTTCTGGCATAATGGTAACACAAGGTCATGATAAGACACTAACAATGGAAGTAAATGGGGCCAGTTTATGGATCATTTACAAACAGATTTTTTTTATGTTATTTTAAATGTATTGTAAATTGGCTTTTTTGTATGCTGGTCTTGCTGCAAAACCAATTGCCCCTCTGGGAAGGAAGGAAGGAAGGAAGGAAGGAAGGAAGGAAGGAAGGAAGGAAGGAAGGAAGGAAGGAAGGAAGGAAGGAAGGAAGGAAGGAAGGAAGGAAGGAAGGAAGGAAGGAAGGAAAGAAAGAAAGAAAGAAAGAAAGAAAGAAAGAAAGAAAGAAAGAAAGAAAGAAAGAAAGAAAGAAATGTGAAACATTGCCTATAATTTTATAAAAGCACCTATACATTAATTAATCTGTTAAAATTTGTGTATTATTTGAGCTGTAAAGCTGTTTTAACAGTTATTTTAGTGTTTAGGCATTACGTTGTCATGGCAAGCCATAAAATTGGATGTACTGTAACTACACAGAAAAGGAAATATTCTTTTTTTTTCATTAAAATCATGCTAACACATTTGTTTGTCTTGTGGAAAAAACTACAGAACCCCTAAAATGTCATGGGAGGAAATGTCATTTTGCGTTCCCCCGAGAAACTTTTCTCTTCCTCACTAAACTTTTGCATTTCCCTGAGTAATATGAGGTGAGAGGAAAAAGGTACATTTCAGTGCTTCTGTGATTGAACGCAAATGTTTTGCAAGTGAACGCAAAGTTTTTCGGGGGAACGCAACATTTTTGCAAAACAGCGTAAATGTTTATCAGACAAACACAAAGTAAACTACAAGTTTTGGGGGGGAATGCAAATGTTTTGATGTTTTGCGAGCGAACGCAAAGTTTCTCAGGGGAATGCAAAACTTTTGCAACACAGCACAAAAGTTTCTCAGGGGAATGAAACACTTTTGCAAGACAGTGCAAATGTTTAGCGGATGAACACAAAAGTTTTGCAAGTAAACGAAAAGTTTTGCGGGGGAATGCAAATGTTTTGATGTTTTGCGAGCAAACGCAAAGTTTCTTGGAGAAATGCAACACTTTTGCAAGACAGCAAAAGCTTTTAGCGGACAAACACAAATGTTTTGCGAGCGAACGCAAAGTTTCTCAGGGCAATGCAACACTTTTGCAACAACGCAAATGTTTCTCGGGGGAACGCAATACTTGCAAGACAGTACAAGTTTAGCAGACAAACACAAAAGTTTTGCAAGTAAACAGTACGTTTCGCAGGGGAAAAGCAAATGTTTTGCAAGCAAACTCAAAGTTTCTCGGGGGAAAGGAACACTTTTGCAAGACAGCGCAAATGTTTAGCGGACAAACACAAAGTAAACTGCAAATTTTGGGGGGGAATGCATATGTTTTGATGTTTTGCGAGCGAACGCAAAGTTTCTTGGGGGAATGCAACACTTTTGCAACAGCACAAATGTTTCTCAGGGGAACGCAACACTTGCAAGACAGTGCAAATGTTTAGTGGACGAACACAAAATTTTTGCAAGTAAACGAAAAGTTTTGCGGGGGAATGCAAATGTTTTGATGTTTTGCGAGCAAACGCAAAGTTTCTCGGGGAAATGCAACACTTTTGCAAGACAGCAAAAGCTTTTAGCGGACAAACATAAATGTTTTGCGAGCGAACGCAAAGTTTCTCGGGGGAAAGGAACACTTTTGCAACAGCGCAAATGTTTAGCGGACGAACACAAAAGATTTGCAAGTAAACGCAAAGTTTCGCAGGGGAAAAGCAAATGTTTTGCAAGCAAACTCAAAGTTTCTCGGGGGAAAGGAACACTTTTGCAAGACAGCGCAAATGTTTAGCGGACAAACATAAATGTTTTGCGAGCGAACGCAAAGTTTCTCGGGGGAAAGGAACACTTTTGCAACAGCGCAAATGTTTAGCGGACAAACACAAAAGTTTTGCAAGTAAACAGAAAGTTTTGCGGGGGAATGCAAATGTTTTGATGTTTTGCGAGCAAGACACTTGCAAGACAGTGCAAATGTTTAGTGGACAAACACAAAAGTTTTGTAAGTAAACAAAGTTTCTCAGCGGAATGCAACACTTTTGCAAGACAGCAAAAAATTTTAGCGGATGAACAAATGTTTTGCGAGCGAATGCAAAGTTTCTCAGGGGAATGCAACACTTTTGCAACAGCACAAATGTTTCTCTGGGGAACGCAACACTTGCAAGACAGTACAAATGTTTAGTGGATGAACACAAAAGTTTTGCAAGTAAACAGAAAGTTTTGCGGCGGAATGCAGATGTTTTTTGAGTAAACACTAAGTTTCATTGGGACACTCAAAATAAGGAACACATAATCAACATTATACCACAAAATTTACTGAGCACAAGTACTGAACCCGAAATATTCTTTTTAATAGGCAAATGCCCATTTCCCAACTCAAATGGGCATTAAACCAGCAGTGTAACATCTCACTCTAAAAATAACCAGAACAACCGCCCTCAATCACCGTTGACACATACCAGGAAAACACACCTTTTGAAACCTTAAGTGCCACCAAGGTGAATAAACATAATTAAAATGTCAAAAAAGAAGCACAGTGTAAATACAAACTCCTTCTACGCTCTTTTCACCTGGAAGGGGTTTAACAAGATCATCATCTGGCATCCAATCGAGTGCTATCCGAAAGCCCAACCCTATCATTGGCTCTTACATCTGTAATCTCCCCTTCAGAGGTAACAATTTTAGCAAGAGGATTGGATATGAGTGGCTGACCCAGTATCGGCTGTCCTCCGTGTCTTTCCTTCACTCACGTGTCAAAGCAGCGACCAGCGCTCTATTAACATGAATCTTTCCAGCGTCGTGCATCACCGCTCCGACTGCGAGAGATCATTTCTCTCACGGAGCGGCACATATTGCAGATTACGGTTGCCAGGTTTCTTCGCACCAACATTCTAAATGTGGGCACATGCTTCAACCCAGAAATAAAGAAAAATATCTCAGATGCAGTCTAGTTAAAGATCACTCCTTTGACAGAGAAAGCATATCGTAATGGATCGGCAGGGAGGGGGAAGTGATGCAGAACTCTTCGCAGTTATATAGGTCAACACCCTGAGGATGGCTATTACAATTTCGGGAATATATACAGTATCACGAGGGTCATTGGAAAGTACATCGCTTTAAAAAACTTTGGCTTATGTAAGCATTTCCAACTGAGATCTGCATTTCCATACATCCCACTTTGAAAGCGTCATAAATAAGGCTATCGACAGATGAAATAATGTGGCGCTGCTAAAGAAATTTGCAAGCGAATGAATGCGGAAATTGAAACAATTGACTTTTTTGCCTAAGGACATTGCGCTTCACGGGGCTTTAAGATTTTCCAGTGCAATTTGCAGACTGAAGCCAGATAATGTGGCTTCTCTGGCCCTTCTTTTGCGAGCTCTCAGTGGAAAGAGGCAGAGACGAAGGGGGGTGGACACTGGAATCTGTTCAATGGCTTGTGGGAGCTTGGGATTTCTCTCCTTAGCTTGAGGCTGGTTGGGTGGTGGTGGAATATTATCAGCTCCAGAAGGCTGGCAACGCTCTCAGCTCGGTGTAGGCATCGAATCTACAATCTAACAGATCTAAGACTGACTCACAAACACAAACAGAAGTGAAATATTTTGTGTCGTATGGTGGATAATGCGGGCAGCGCCAAATGGCTCACAAACTGCCGCTCGTATCCAACACAGTAAAACAATTCAATATCTAAGTGTGTAGTTTTCACAAAACAGCTTTATCAGATTTGTGGAGAATCTGTCTAAGCCAAAGGCCGGCGGAAGAAGAGCGCTCCCCCGTTCCTCTATGGGTTAACTAATTCATCCAAATTGAATTCCACTCTCCGAACAATGTTAAAGCCAGGAACAGATCAGAATTCCATCTGATCGGTTAACGGTAATTCATTTAAGTCTCTCTTGTCCCGTGGAGCTTTACTCAGTCTGTGGAGAGCATTCTCCCGCTAATGCATCCATCTGAGAGTGCTCTGACATGATGGATCAGACGTGTGCTGATAGCTTATTTTTCCAAGCACAGAGCTAAACAAAATGATGCATGTACTGTACAGATGTACTGTATGCACATCTAAATTAAAATTCAGCTTTTCTGTTGTTCCAATGAAAATGATATACTTTGAGGCAATTCACAGATAAACTTTTCTAACAAAATGCAACTTGCAAAGAGATTAGGGTTTGACTTTGAACCGGACGGTGATTGAAACGTGTGAACGCACACACACACTAAATACAGTATATATATATATATATATATATATATATATATATATATATATATATATATATATATATATATATATATATATATATATTGTTAGTCTGTGTGACACTTCCTTCAGGAATGACTTAAAAGACTCCCTTGTGGTTGTTCTTTATTGAGGCTCAGTTTGTAGTTATAAGTAAAGTCTCACTAATGGCAATCACAACAATAAAATACCTCTTTTATTGTTTACAATACAAAGCAGTTAATGCAAATTTAAACAAAAACTTAAATCAGCTTAAGATAGAAAGCTCATTAACCTCGCTTTATCCAGCAATATTGGATTATAAGGGTATACTGGACATTAGGGTATCAGTTGTCCTTCTATGCTTAAAGCAGGCAGCATCTGAGCATTTGCATCTACTCCTCAGACTTTCATACTACTTTTTGGGGAGTTCCAGCTTCAGTTGATCAATGACTTGTATGATCCAATCTTCCTGTTGTGGGCATATATCAGTCTCTGTATCTTTTGCTTACTAAGCCAGATATCCTTCCTCTTTGATAACGCTGTTGTCTTTTTCTAGCACTCTTCCTCTTCTTCACTGAAGTCTTCATCTGGCTCACCTCTGCTCGAGTTTGCAACACGTCGTCTAGCCACCACAATTTGGTCTTTGTCAAACTCACTCAAATCCTTATGCTTGGCCATTTTTCCTGCTTCTAACACACCAACTTTGAGGACAAAATGTTCACTTGCTGCCAAATATATCCCACCCACTAACAGGTGCCGTGATGAAGAGATAATCAGTGTTATTCACTTCACCTATCAGTGGTCATAATGTCATGCCTGATTGGTATGTGTGTGTGTATATATATATATATATATATATATATATATATATATATATATATATATATATATATATATATATATATATATATATATATATATATATATATATATATATATATATATATATATGTGTGTGTGTGTGTGTGTGTGTGTGTGTGCGTGTGTTTCAAGTCATCAAGTCATCAGACATAAATACTCCCGTTCCGCACCAAAAGATATGTTCAGCATCCGATCCACACTATGATTTATTAGTTAAAGAAACAAACTGCTTCAACAAGCTGTTCAACAGTCGACATTCTGTAATTGGCAAACATGCTTATTTCTCAGCACTCACATTCTGTCATATGGACTTTGTTGTGTTGTTCATAAGCATCACATGTATTCACATGAAAACAAACTACTTTCAAACGTAGTCACCCAGAGGATTTGTGGCACTGTGCTGTCATGGAGACTGGATAAAGGAATATTTATGCAAAAATTTAAATTGTTTACCTGCATGTCCTTACAAAACAGAGAGTGGTGAACATGCAAATGTGTTGTTAAATTATTAAAATATTAACTTATAATCTCAGGAGGTACTTCAAGTGAATATTTTAGGACTAAAAAGTGTTCGGCTGACTAAAATATGGGGAATTACGGCTGTACAATGATAGTTAGTGACCCTGTCTGTCAAGCTCCAAAAACGACATAACACACCAAAAAAAGCAATATAATAGTATCATAACTGTAGCTCATATGACTGAAGCAAAACAATAGCATTGTGTGAAGAGAATATAGCTAAATTACTTTAGTTAACAGCTCATTTGAGGGGAAGATTATCAATGAATAATGTTGTATAGGGGAGAACCGGGGCAAAAGTAACGCGGGACGACAGTAACAAAGCGATTTTCTCAGAGCCCCGACTACATTTGCATTTAAAGTTATGACAGCATGTCCAGCACGCAACCCTTGACCGAGCTGCCAAATATCATGTGATTTCGTCATCGTTTCCCGCGGTTAGGTCCGAAAACAGTTTTCGAGTATGGTAAATAAATTGCTGAAGCGGTACTTTTTTTCTAATTAAAAGTTGTGTTTCTCGTTTCATGCGTCACAATAATGATCAATCTACAGGTTATTTAGTGCTATAACACATCCTGAAGTTTGACTTGTCAGTATTTTTCAATATGAAAGTAATTCGGGTTTAAATGTCAGATGTTCCTCGTAACACTTGTTACTTTCGTCTGGCTCCAGTGACAACAAGCGTTTCTTTTGTCCCACTGCTAATGTGGTGGCTTTCTCTGCGTTTCAGCATTTATTAAAACATGTTCATGTTGTATTATACACTGTAAAATGTTTATTGTCAAATTAACAGTAACTTACTGGCAACAATTATCCAGTAGTTGCTGTATTTAATACCACAGTAAAATTACCGTAAAAATAACTACAGTAGTTTTACTGTACTGTACTATAAAAAAAGTATAATGCTGTACTTTATTTTACAGTATGCCTAAAACTACTGTAGTTATTTTCACAGTTAATTTTTATTTATTTTAAGTTAACTGTTATATATTCAATAACACAAATTATTGCTTCAGATCAACTTTATTTAGGTTTCATCTTTTATATTTCTGAACTTCAATACAGAAATTTACCAGCATATTAATTTCATCAATTAACAAAAAAATACAATTAAATTCATACCACTAAAATCACATTGACACATTGTGCCAGTGGAAAATAAATGTTATAAAATATAAAAATAAAGTTTGAAGAGTTAAAGTACTTAATTAGTAGCAGTATACAACAATAACCAGTGAATACATATCATCTTACATCTTAAAACCACATTCCATAAAGAAAATTGTCTTCTTTATTGCGACGACTCTTCCCCCCGTCTCACGATGGTTCAGCCCATCTGCCAGCGCCGCTGCAGGAAAAAAAATGCTGTTAGCACAGCTTAACTTGGAAATGAGCGCCAGCAGCACCAAAAGTATTTATACCTTTAAGTTGCAAACAACATTGCTACAAAACAAAAAAAGTGATTACATGTATATTTATGGAAATGTATTAACTAAAACGTTAGCCTACTGTATTTAGATATACAGTAGACTAATATTTTCCCAGAATGCATTGAAAATCTACAGTAACATACTGTACACAGCTTATACAGTTGGAAACTGTTAAAAATACAGTAACAAGCTGTGAAAACTACAAAATCTACAGTAATATGCTGTACTCAGATTCTACAGTAGGGAACTGTTGAGAACACAGTATAATACTGTGAAAACTACAGAAATCGTTTACAGTCTACTAGCAGAACATGCCAAGAGTGAGGGTCAGAAAGAAAGACAGAGGTCTGATTCAGACAGATGTTTATGAGAGGGCGTTTCTGGACATATCTGTTGATGATTTCTGTATGTCACCATTTATTCACTCAATCTCTTTACATTTACCATAGTCACATTTAGTTTTTAGCCATACCTTAGCTTTTCCACATCCACCTTTGAATTTGCAGTGTTTCTATTCAGATGTTTTAAGGATATTTTGAATTTATGCATAAAAACAGCTGGTTTGGAAACATGACTACTGCTACATTATGTTGAGAATTTATATTATGCTAATTTAATTAAATTTTCATATTGTTCAAACTGTTGAAAAAAATGTTTCATAAAATAAATTGACATTGCCCCCCAAAAATATTCTAAACAATTCAAGTTTGTACTGTCAGGTTACTTTTGAAACATTTGATGAAACTGAAATTCTCAATTTGAAATGAAAATGTAATTTAATATTTTTTGCAAAGATAAAGGACAAAACATGTTTTCAGTTACTTATGAACAAGGACACCTGACGGTGTCCATGGATGAAAGAAAATCATAAAACAACATAAGGGTTAGTAAAAAGCATCAGAATTTTTTGGTACTTTTTCAAACAAAAATAGTATATGGTTACACATTTCCTAAGGGATTACATCAATATAGAGACACATCCTGCCTTGGGTCGATATCTCAACATTACATACAGTAGACAGACGAACGGGTGTGAAGTCCATGTGTGCAAAAAGAAACTCTGTATAAGTGCAATGTTGTTAGTTTTGACTGGAAACAGCCTGAAGGTGGAAATGGCAAGAGGAGGATGAGGAGGTGAGGAAGGAGACACTGCATTGTCTGATGGCATCATTCTTACAACACTATGGTGGAATAAGGTGGCAGTTAAAGGAGCTCCAAGCACAGGATGTCTGGAATAGTTTATAATGGATCCCAGTTTTGACATCCTTCTCTTTCCTGCCACTGCAGAGAGTCTAGGTTATAGAGCTTCAGTGTTATAGAGCATATGAGTATCATCACTAGCACTCTGCTGCACACACTTATACACATAGAGTACCATGTTATCTGTCCATTCTACTTTGCTGGGCTTCCAGCGACCTTGCGTTTTAGTGCTTCCTTCACAAAAAAACTCAACAGTCAACAGGGTATCACATACCTTTGCCTTCAATATATTCATTGTGAAACACCTGCAGAACACAATATAGCACCTTGCAAATGTGTTGGGAAAAGCAGATTTGCTCTTCCTCGTGATAAGATTCCAAATCATCTGCATGAAAATCACACATACGTACATGTCCTGACACTTCTCACTTCGATTAAGTCTAAATGACATCGAGAATGTGATGAAAGTGCTGGGTCAGATGGATGTACTCACTTTATTTTTGAATGATCGCTTGAATTTTGATCAACACCATGCATTTAAATGCAAAGTATGGCTATTGATCTTTGCTAAAGATGACTTTGGGATGGTTTCCCTAATGCAGGCCAGATTTAATCTGTTTGGGAAACTTTCATGGCTGTTTTCCCAGATGCAAGTTAGCCAATGTTCAAGGTTAAATTTCACTGACAACAGTGATTCTTCATTCATGGTTTTTAGACCAGGACCAGAGCTTAATTTGTGTCTGGGAAATTGGCCCACACTGTCTAGTCACATAATACCTTATTGGCATCTTTAGAATGGAACAGAAATCAGTGAATACTAGTGTTCAGATGCCGCTGTTTCACCCCTTTAAGCCAAGATTTTGAGAGTGTCATTACATTGCAGTTGTGCTGAGAAAAAATGCATCAATCAAGACATATCGGGCAGACTTAATTGCCTGCGTTGACAGTAAACTAAACAGAGTCTATTTTCATAATTCATCAGAGCCCATTAATGTCCAAAGAATTACCAGTGCCTGATGATTTATGAAGCTTTCAGCTCAAGTAATTTTATGGTGTAAACCAGCCTACTGATGGGAGACCAGTGTAGTTGGGCCTCCAAGACACATTTCTGTTGCTGTTGGACAAAGACAGACTCATCTTCTTTGTAATTTCCAGGCAGGGATTTTCAAACTGGGGTCCAGGGACACTCAGCAGGGTGTATATATTATTACTGTTGTTGATGTAGTTGAAGAATAGGGTTGGGAATAGAAAACCGATGCCAGTTCTGGAATTGCATACTTTCATTAATTACTAACCTTCATGTCAGTCCAAACCCATAAGCCTTTTATTCATTTTCGGAACACAAATGAAGATATTTTTAATCAAATCTGAGCGGATTCTGTCCCTCCATAGACAGCTACACAACTACCATTTTGAGGCTTCAATAAGTTCATAAGATATCAGAAAACTAATCCGTATTAATTGAGTGGTTTGGTCCAAATTTTCTGAAGAGACTCAATCGCTTTATATGATGAACAGATTTAATTTAGGCTTTTGTTCACATAAAAACATTGATCAGCGAATATAAACAGAAGCTCAAATGAACCTATTTGACATGCAAGAACAAATCTCTTGTGGAAGCTCAAATGTGCTGCGTAACACGAGAATGAACCTCATTGGTTCTCCCACGTCAAGCAAACATGCTTGAGCTTCTGCACTGTAAAACCAAACAGTGAAATGAATTAAATTAAATGAGTTTGTTTCACTCAAATAATAATGAAAGTTCAGTGTACTTAATAGGAAAAAGTTGCATGAACTCAAAATTTCATTGTAGTAAGCTGAACTTAATATGATTGAGTTGAGCTGCAGCAGATTTCTAATTCCCAGCATGCTTTGCGTCAGACCATATAAATAACTGTTGAAATTAAGTGTTATTTTGTGTGTTTTTGCACAAGATTAACATATGGAGATATACGTTAATGTTTAATGTTGTGTTATGTTGGGATTCAGGGGGGTTCTGTTATGTTAGTTTTGTAGGGTTACCACTGTGGTGAAGAGTAGAGCCGGTGGTTAGGCTGAGGATGAGCTGCAAAACATTTAAGACCACATATGTTGTTTGATTACATATATGCAAGTATGTAAAGACATCTCTGTCTCTCTGATAGTTATAATAGCATGTGTCATTTGCTACGTAACATTTAACCAAGATCTGAATGTGATGTTTATGTAAATTAACTGTATGTAATTAACATTATGATGAGTTGGGAAAGGGATGCTGGTGACGGGATTGTTAGTGAGAGACACCTGTGCACCACACTGGCCTTGATCCGCTTCTATGGCTCTCAGCCCCACCCCACTTGTCACAAAAATATTAAGTTCTACCAACTTTAAAAAAATGAGTTAGTTTACTTAAATGTTATATCATGTAAAGTGATGGATTCGTTTTACAACCTGAACTGAAACTGGGAATCGATCAGCAGAATCGGAATTTGAATCGCTAAAATTCAAATGATACCCAACCCTAATGTTAATACCCAAAAATTGTTAATACCCAAATCCTAAGCTAATAAATTATTATTATTATTATTATTATTATATTAAAAATGTTGCCACAACATTGATCAAGTCACAGTAAAGACTTTTACATTGTCACAAAAAATCTCTATTTCAAATAATTGCTGTTCTGTTGAAATTTCCCAAAAAAAAAAAAAAAAAAAATCTCATGGTTTCCACAAAAATGATGATAATAATAATAATAAATGATACTTGGGCAGCAAATCAGCTTATCAGAATGATTTCTGAAGAATCATGTGACACTAAAGAATGGAGTAATGATGCTGAAAATTCAGCTTTGCCATCACAGAAATAAATTACATTTTGAAATATATTCAAACAGAAAAAAGTTAATTTAAAATTGTAATAATATTTCACAATATTACTGTTTTTACTGTGTTTTTAATAAAAAAAATAAAAAAAAAATAAAAAAAATGAAGCCTCGGTGGGCATAAGAAACTTCTTTAAAAAAAATCTTACAGACCCCAAGCTATCCCTTGTATACAAAAACACGGGTTTTTAAACTTTCATGTCAAGGACACCTTGGCATTCAAAAGTTTAACAACTCTTGTTCTGGGTGATATAACGTAAATCTTGTGGTATGAAAACAGGCAGCTTGTAACTACAACAAATCTAAAGTTACATCACGCGAACTGATGCAGCGTCTAGACGAGTATAAATCGATCGGATATATAAGTTTCTCTGCAGACTACTTGATATTTGACTACAGAGGACGAAGGATATAAGGTGCCTTCATAATGTCAAATGGCGTAATGTCTTACTGTACTTCCTGTTGTATGTTGTGGCAGATGCTGGTGGGGAAAGAAAGGAAAATAACAAAGGCCTAAATTAGACAGAGAGGAAAGAAAATCATTGACATGGAAGAGTTTATTTCTGCTGAACCAAATGATTGCGGAGGGTCAGATGTTGGAGGGCATGTCAACAAATTGATTTTCAACTTGGACTATGTATTTCTGTGACCTTGGGAAAACGTATTCTGTTTTCCACTCTCAAGACTCATACGTTTATGCATTTTATAGATCTTCAAAGGTGTTCTCATGATTGAACACCACACAGCAATTTCAATCCTTCAAGCCTACTATTACGTCTATAGTAGGCTGCCAACAAATCACAAGAACTGTTGGAACATTAGAAAAAAAAGAGTGTTAAGCCAAATAGATGTTTGGGGAAAACAGATATTTACACATAGAATCTGAAACTTCTTTTATTCAATATTGTCTGTAAGACTGTCAAGGGAAGCATTGTTCAAATTCAAAGTGTGGCTGCAGCTGGAATCTAGGACAATAAATTGATAATGCTCCAGCTCCGAGCCTAGCCTTCAACCCACTGCAACTGTCCCATAAATACATACGTGATCACCTGAGTTTTAACTATGGTATATAATACTTGACCTTCAATAGGCCATGGGGCAGACATCTCAGTTTGATGACTAATAATCATTTCAAATTCTATGACTTCATAAGATGCAATCATATTTACCAGAGGTAGGGAATGACTGAGCAGTGGAAATGTTTATCACGACTACAGCAAGGTAATGTACTGTATCAAACATCAGCCGAAGTGTTTCAGAAATAATATTCTCTTCAGTTACAGAGCAGTTTCTGTTGGGTGCAGCTTTTAGCTGTGGCTCGTGCTTTAGGATTCATATAAAACATCAACCATCTTAAAAATTTTTAAAAAAAAAATGAATTACCATCTCAGTGTTCAACATTTAGAGATGTTGTAAAAAAAAAAAAAAAAAAAAAAAAAAATTGAAATGATCTTCCGATGGGATGATAATTTATATGGAGTCCTATATACACTGCCCGGCCAAAAAAAAAAAAAAAAAATTGTTGTTTAGATTTAAACTAGCAAATGCTTTATTGTTTCATTATTGCAGTGATTATTATGTTTCTAGCATGGTATATTTAGTTTATAAAGTTGTAAATATGGATATTTTTCTTACAAAAACCTATCGCTTCACTTCAGAAGGCCTTTATTAAACCCCTGGAGTCGTGTGGATTACTTTTATGATGGATGGAAGCACTTTTTTGATGCACTCCGACTGGGTTCGTCTGAAAGAAGATAGTCATATACACCTAGGATGGCTGGAGGGTGAATAAATCATGGGATCATTTTCATTTTGGGGTGAACTATCCCTTTAATATCTGCTAACACTTTATTTTGATGCTCCAACAGAAAGTCTACCAAAGTCCCTTTAAGTCACATCATTTCACTTGGTGGCCATCTCTTTGAATGGGGAAACATCAAATTCTCCAAAGCTGTTCACCAAGATTAAGATTAATCACCAAGATTGTTAAATTTCATATTTGAAATCACCAATGAAATCTGACAACAACTTTTTTCTAAACGCTTGAATCATGACAAAAAAAAAAAAAAAATTTCAGGCTGGATCAAGCTAATGCGTATGTGCAGTCCTAAGTGTGTGTCTCTATAGGAAGCGCACATCTGACTGTTTCTATAGGAACCGGAGCTTCTAACGGCTGCTGCAGTGATGCAATGACTTTACCAATTGCCGATTGGCTCTTATTTAAAAGGCGGGACTTATTCCGCCATATTGCGTGATGCACTTTCTCCCATTTATATAAATACGAGTGCACCGTCTTTCTCTTTCTATATATAAAGTCTTTGATTCTGCTGACTATACAGTAAGTAACTTTGCAACAACATGTCAACCTATTCTACTCACCCAAACTCGAACCTAAGTGTACTACAGCCTACTAACACTCTAATGAGAGTTAGTTTACATGTAGTTGACGAGTTGCTTATAGTTAGCAGAATGTATAAAGCGGACTATCGAAATAAAGTGTAACCAAAAAATTTAATATGACATTTTAACTTTTCATTTTAATTTTTAATTGTGTTTTTGAGCCTAGAGTGTTTCATTGCTCAGTAAGTCACAGATAGTTTGGTGAGCACATATTTAGTTGGTTTGGTAAGCATATATTTAGATTGCCCTCCTCATTTCACTTTGTCTACATGCAGATGTTATATAACCAGACAACCTTTGCTTCAGTTTTATAGTATACTTAACTTACGCCCACCTAGAGGCGCACATTCCAATATGGAGTGTTCAAATCACTCGAGCTGCAACAAATGTGACTTTTCTGGGGATAATTGGCTGCATTAGGTTTTGTACTAGGGAAACTAAAATGATTTTTTTGATGAACCACCGCTGTGCTCAACAGGGCATTGTGGAAAGTGATGAAAAGAACATAAGAAGCTATATAAGTATATAAAAGAGAATCATAATTGTGTCTTCTGAAAGTCTTTTCATCATGTGGGAATAAAGTGTGTGTCACATGATTAAAACACAAAATGAGGGGGAAATTAGTACAACACAATAGCATCAGTGGGGATGCAGGAGAAACTGTATTGACAAAAGCGCTCAATATGTTATAATTCACTCCAGTACACTCCTGCTTACTCAGTGATTACATAATAAAGGTCACACAATTGTTTAGGTTCTATACAGTATTCTAGATGCTTCGCAAGATGACTGACTGGTTTGATAGTTTATATTTATGGCTTAGTTGGCCAGTCATTTTCTGAGCAGTCATACTCATTTATTATAGTTTAAGAAATTGATTAGCACTTCACCTCACGCTTAATATTTCCTCTGTCAGAGCTATTTTAATTAAGAGGTGCGTATGTGTACATACTGTACCTACATGAAAATCAATAAACTTGTCTAGGGAATTAAAGACATTCACTCAAGTGGCCAGCACTGAACACTTTTTCATTTAAAGGAAGTGATAATATTTATGTGCTTGAATTTTTTATTTTTTTTTCACAATACCAGTTCTGGTGGAATCCTCAAGTATGGTAAAGAACCTTAACCCTAATATTTTAGGGAGGGAAAAAAAAAGTATTTACTCACCCTCAAGTGGTTTCAAGTCCATTTGCTGTGAAAGATGAAAGGATAATTTTTTGAAGAATCTTCACACTGCACTTTTCCATACAAGCCTTCACAGGGAGACATTGTCAAGTTCTAAAAATAAACACAAGAAAGAATTGTAAATGCATCATAAAAGTGGTCCATATGGCATGTGTGCCATATTCAAAGTCTTCTGAAGCCATATGATGTTTTAGCGAATCTAGTTCCTGGCATTAAACAGAATTTGCAATAGTATTTTCTTCCATATTGTGACATATATCCGAGTGAATGTGGAATTATGTCCACCGGGAATTGACTGCATCATTGTGGTTTGCTACTGTTGTGATGTCATGTGAGTGACAAGTTTTCACATCAGAGATGATGCTGCAAGAGGTTATTTTAAAGGGGACCTATAATGCCCCTTTTACAAGATGTACTATAAGTCTCTGGTGTCTCCAGAATGTGTCTGTGAAGTTTCAGCTCAAAATACCCCACAGATCATTTATTATAGCTTGACAAATTTGCCCCTATTTGGGTGTGAACAAAAACATGCCGTTTTGTTGCGCCCCTTTAAATGCAAATGAACTGCTGCTCCAAAAGTGGGTGGAGCTTTAAAGGTGCCATAGAATTTAAAATTGAATTTATCTTGGCATAGCTGAATAACAAGAGTTCAGTACATGGAAATGACATACAGTGAGTCTCAAACATCATTGCTTCCTCCTCCTTATGTAAATCTCATTTGTTTAAAAGACCTCCGAAGAACAGGCGAATCTCAACATAACACCAACTGTGATGCAACAGTCGGGATCATTAATATGTACGCCCCCAGTATTTGCATATGCCAGCCCATGTTCAAGGCATTAGACAAGGCTACACAGCTGAATCATCAGACATTATGCAGGTAAGCAAGCAAGGACAACAGCGAAAAAATGGCAGATGGAGCAATAATAACTGACATGATCCATGATAACATGATATTTTTAGTGATATTTGTAAATTGTCTTTCAAATGTTTCATTAGCATGTTGCTAATGTACTGTTAAATGTGGTTAAAGTTACCATCGTTTATTACTGTATTCACGGAGACAAGAGCCGTCGCTATTTTCATTATTAAGCACTTGCAGTCTGTATAATTCATAAACACAACTTCATTCTTTATAAATCTTTCCATTCAGGGGACACCTTAGACTTATATTACATCTTGTGAAAAAGCATTCTAGGGCACCTTTAACAGCTCATGCTTCGGTTGCTCAACAACAACAAAGCTGGAGAATCTCACGCAGCCAAAATGAGGATTGTCAGTAACGGTGTTCAGCTTTACATTGTTCAAACCGGAGTCGACACTGATGGAGAGACTCAGGAAGAAGTTACAATTTTTAGAATGAAACTGGACGATTCTGAATGGTTAGTGGATACATTTATGTAGATGCTGTGGAGTTGATTCAACTCATCGACTAGCATGTGCCGTAATGTTAATCTTTTGTGTAAATCCAGCATTGAATTGATCCTCGTTTGTGAAGCAGTCCGGCGTAAAATGACGGCATTTCAACAACACTCTACTACAACAACTCTTCCTCTTCTCTAAAGCAGCCCAACAGGGTCTCACCCCCTTTGTTGCGTTTTCTCGGGGGCGGGGTTTATGTAAATTTTGGGGTTTGTGATGTCACCAACCTGGAGAGAAGCTCATTGTTGTCCCTACCAGCCGTTTATTGTAGCGATTTCTGTAAAAGAAAACATCTCCCTTTGCATTGTACTTTGATCGTCGTAACTTTGCAGCAACATTCCACACTAACTAAAGTTAAAAAAGTGAAATCATAATCAAAGGACCTCTGTCCAGAAAATTATCTGCACAGATAAATAGTTTGTAATAAACACTGCAATGTTCCACAAAAAAAAGAAGAATTGTCCATTTTGATTTCATGGTGACTTTAATGGTTCCTTTAGTGATTATTTTAATAGGCCTATACTAGATTGGAATAATTATTTGGCAGGAAAAAAAATAATTAAAATTCCATTGTCAAAGGATGGTATACAGTTTAATTATTAAATAGACGGTTAACAATAAATGGACGTAAAACTATTCTTGCAAAAGGTTTATTAATAAATGTATGATTCATTTTTGATAGTCTTTTTAGAGTCGGCATAAAAGCTATACTGAATACGTGTATATTTACACATTGTCATGAACAACTAATCAGTAATTATCATTTATGTATCATATTTATTTAATACACACTCACACACACACACACACATACACACACACACAAAATTAACTTATGTTATCTTATTTGGACCTTATCTTATGTTTTAAAGACCTAAATAAATAAATAAATAAATACCAGTAAAAGGGTTTGGAACAAGCTGAGATTGAATTTATTTTTTAGATTGATTAAAAGAGTGATAAGAAGGAGGCACTAAGACCCAGAGGACAGCATCCTCGCTCAAACTAGAAGATCACGGTTATCAAAGCTGCAACTTTTGCATCAGAGCCCTATAAAAAGCAAGAACCCGGCGACCGCCTATCAGTGAAACCTAAGAAAAATCGTCGCCGCTTGCAGGCAAACTATCAACCTTTTAAAGATGACTCGTGTGTGGACGTGAAGCAAGAGGAGCACCGAAGAGGATGTTCTTCCACAACTTCTGGGACGCTTTATATTGCGCAGCTTTGCAACTGTTATGTTCGAAGCTGGTTTTTATTTTTCTTAGAGAGCGAAGTTTGAGATTTAGAATGAAGCAGAAAGATCTCTCATGTCACAGAACAAACACATCAACGAGCGTCTGTCTGCACCTGATGACACAGCTGACAGAAATCATGAAGCGAAGAAAATATTGCTTTATTTTCAAAATATGAAAACACAAGTCTTCTGGGATGGAGCGCAGCGGTCATTTCAAGCCGACACCTGCCCAGTTCGAGGTTTTGAACAGCTCGACCGGCACCAATGTGACTTTAACACCTAAAACGGACGAAAAACAAGAAAGTTTCGCTTTCCAAGTCACCTTGGCATCAGTTCTCGGTCTCATCACCCTTGCAACGATATTAAGCAACGCATTTGTCATCGCCACCATTTCCCAATCCAGAAAGCTCCAGACACCGGCGAACTTCTTGATCGCGTCCCTGGCCGTCACCGACCTCCTGGTGTCGGTGCTCGTGATGCCCATTTGCGTGCTGTACACGGTCACTCGCGAGTGGACGCTCGGGCAGGTTATGTGTGACATCTGGCTGTCCTCAGATATAACCTGTTGCACCGCGTCCATACTTCACCTCTGCATAATCGCCTTGGATCGATACTGGGCTATAACGGACGCGGTCGAGTACGCCAAGAAACGCACCCAAGCGCGCGCCGCGGGTATGGTGGCGACCGCCTGGATCATCGCCATCTCCATCTCCCTTCCGCCTTTCTTCTGGCGACAGGTGAAGGCAGGGGAGCTGACCAACTGCTCGGTCAACACGGACCACATCTTCTACACCATCTACTCCACTTTCGGAGCTTTCTACATCCCTACGCTGTTGCTCATCGCTCTGTACGGGCGGATTTACGTGGAGGCGAGGAAGCGCATTTTGAAGCAGTCTCCCAAAAAAGCGGGGAAAAGACTCACTTCGGCACATCTGAGTACTAATTCACCCGCTTCGGTGGCTTCGACCTCTCCTTTGCATAGTGGAAGGCATGACCTTTGCTCGGACACCGCGTCTCTGGGCAGTGACAATCAAATTAGAGTAACTGTGTCCGATTCACTTCTGGAGAAAAAGAGAATATCGGCTGCGCGCGAGAGGAAAGCCACCAAAACCCTGGGCGTTATTTTAGGAGCCTATATTGTGTGCTGGTTGCCGTTTTTCATTTACACACTGCTGGTTCCCCTCTGTGAATCGTGCTTTTCCGCAGAACTCTTTGACTTTTTCACATGGCTTGGCTACGTCAACTCACTGATCAATCCAATAATATACACCATGTCGAATGACGACTTTAAGAAAGCTTTTCACAAACTCATAAGCTTTAGATGTTGCAGACGATAGTAAAATAAATAAGTATAAGGGATAATGGTCAGTCAGTCGGTCATTAACGCAGGTGATGTGTTGAATGCTCGATTCTGATAGGTTGCTACACGTTTTAAGGTGTTGATTGTTCCTCAGTATCTTGCAGGGCTATGAAGCAGTTCCATGTCTTCAGTCAAATATATCTTCGCTCCTTTTGTTTTTAGAGCTATAGAATAGGCCTCTTGAAAGAAGCAGACAACAAATAACCGATCAAGCATTTAAATGGATAAAAATGACAAATTATTTCGATCTTCCTTAAACGAATTAATCTAATAGCTTTGCTATTTGTAATTATGTTGCTGCCTACTGACACCCCCGAGAGCGCAGCGGACGCGAGTAATCACATTCGCGCTCCCTCCCTCTCGCACAACCTTGGTTACACCAATAACTGCTTAGAAACTGCCCAAGCCAGGTTCTGGTTCTACTACTTCACACCCTTTTGAATTAATAAAAATGGCTTGGGCTGTTTCTAAACAAGAAAAAAAAAAAAATGGTGTTTTTAGGATGGAAGCTTGAAAAAAAAATTATTGAGGTAAAAACCAGAATGTAACACGGTTGCCATGGTATAAGCGAAATAATGGACTCCAGACCATTGAATTATTGGAAATTCACATCGTGCCATATTATGCCATCTTAATCCTGAGTCCTAATAATGACCGTCTGACTGCACATTACATGACTTAATCAAATGAATAAAATAAATGGACATTAAATAATTATTGAGTTGATATTTTATTCGTTTACCTTGTAAAGATGGCAGAGAGACAAAACACAAGCACAGTTATATAGGAAACATGCAGGTTTCGGTCAATTAGACTGAAATCAGAATCAAGAAACCCATAATAAACTATTAAGTGGGCCTCGTTTAATGTAGTAGACGTAGGCTATACTCCTTCAAAACTCAGCAGAATGTACAATGACTTTGGATTTCATATGTTTCGACAGCTTGTGGTCAACCTGTCGCTAATTAATAATGCAAAACTGTGTAAAAAGCTTCATTGTCTTAATTCTTTATTAAATGTGCAATTCAATTGCTCTTATGTGGTCACTGCCTATTGCTGCTGACTGGTCCTAAACTTAATAAATAAGCTGGGTAATCCATTTCCACCTCTTTATTCCTGTCTTACGGTTGATTAAACAGTACGAATATGTGTTCAGTATGCTTGAATAATGAAAACAGGCCTATTAATGATAAATTCTTGGTATTGCTTCCCTTGTCCAAGCTGCCAAAATTCTGGGTGTTTTGGTCCTTCGTTTCCACTCAATAAGCATTCTGAGATGAAACCAAGTAAGCAATGGGAATTTATACCGAGGTCAAGTATTCACTGTACAAACAGATGCAGTACAAAAAGAGTTAAAGTGGATTGGATAGAGTTAAACTGACCAACCTGAGGTTCTCAAGATCTACGTAGGTGTGAATTGAGACCTACTTTTAACCCAAATTGATTCACCTTCTGCTCTATATATGCTCATAAGTCATAGTATCTGTCACTTGGCAGTATGAGAGATCACAGAGTAACTGTGAATGACACATCTACCGCAGGAGGTGAGTAATACGTCAAAGATGCACCAGAAAAGGGCTGAGGGGGAGATATATCGACCTATCAAGCTCATATGGAGGTGACAGGGAAGGATCACTGCAAAGCCACAGCATTTCACGAAAAGGCATGTTTGATATTTCCCACAATTCCGCCTGTCTTTCCTTCAACACTGCTATTCTATGTGTAGTCATGGTGGGTATTGATTTAGTTATCATGCTGCGAAACCTCCTACAGTAGCCTGTGAAATTGGGGACATTTTTAAGCAGGGGGCCAATGGACTAGAAACTGACATGGAAATGAGCATGCTGATATTTTCACTGTTTTTGGGACTTCCAGAGCGCAGACCCTTTAAATGCCTATGAATTTGATGCGAAGGCCTAATTTTATACTATTACAGCTTGAATGCTTAACACCCGCAATAAGTGTAAGCTGTGTTGTCAGAACGGTTTAACAGTGAATCACAAATGAGCTGGTGGGAAAGCAAGCAACGTGATGGCATAATTAGTTTTTTTAAACATATTAGTCTTTTTCGAGTATGCCGATTAATATGTCTTTTATAATGAGTAGTATTAGTATAAAATGATTTGGACAGGCTTGGAGGAGCCGTTAATTATTTGTTTGCTGGTTTAATTATTTGAATGTAATCTCATTTATCTTCTTCTGAGCCCATTAAAAGCAGTAGGTTTCATACTATGCAAAAATCAACCTTGCATTTCTGCCTGAAATCGTTGTTTTTAATGAATGTTGTTCTTTTTTAAATATAATTAAAATTTAAATATTTGGTTAGAGCATATGACTCATTTCAAATAAAGTTTATTGAAGATTTTTTTCCCTCTTCATCCTTAATGTCCTCTAGGGATGAAACATTAATCACGCGCAAACAAAGAAGCACTCATTTGCAGGCATATGATGACCATTTGCCTTTGATAACATATGACCTTGATATAATCAACATGCAAATCATTCTACCGTATATATTACATGCATGGCCTGCATATACAGTATGTCGCCTTGATAAAATCTGTGCTAATTACCAGAGACAGCCATTAATCATTGAACTTATGTTTTTAGCTTTGCTAGACATTGACCTTCATCATAATCTCATCTCTAAAGGTTTCATTTATGGAGGATATTCGTCCATGTCTGCTATTAAACACCAACTGTTCATTCACGATTTAAACACATCAAGCTGCTTTGCAATTACACTTTACCTTAATTGTGCTAAATGGACTATATGTAATGATGTTAACATGTATTCTCATATACCACATCAGCTTATTGTTTGAATTAGTCTAACTGTGCACACTTATTACCAGTGTTATGTAATGTTGAGAAACCCATAATTAGATTACTCACCCACATGTCTGTCTAAACCTGTATGACTTTCCAACCCAATCTCATGCGAAAACATTATCATTTCACAAAGTGGCACTTTTGGCTTCATACGGAAATGTACGTTTTTAGAAAAAGAAATGTAAGCGTGAATGCCCACCTTTGAACCTACCTGTCAGTGGGGAATGAGCAGATCACATACAATTGAGATCATGCAAATTAGACACCAATTCTTCAAAACGTAAAATACGATTCTATACAATTATAGTGGATGTGGAAGATTGACTTTGAAAAATAATAAAAGATGGACAATAAGCTACATTCCAAGTCATCTGAAGTGGTGAACATGATTTTCCCAATGTGATTTCAGGGATCAAATTTACTGAGCGCAGACGGGGGGCGGTCCTCAAGCTCTACCTGGCCAAATTTAGGTGAAAAATAGATATGTCCAACAGATTATTTAGCAGCTGAAATAACCACAGACAACAACCATCATGGGGAAGTCAGAGAGAGAGACAAATTAAAAATTACATAGAAAATTATACTAATGATTTGGGAAAAATTGGATAAACCATAGTGGTTGAGACACCTCTGTGGTAAGCCAGTGTGGTTAAGAGATTTCTTTGATAAAAACAAACTTGAAACCGCGTGGTGAGAGTAGTGGGTTTGAATGAACCCATGGTCGAGGATCAAATTAACTGAGTGCGGACTGAAAGGTCAGTCATAGAGCTCTTCCTGGCCAATTTTAGGTGAAAAACAGCCTAACAGATTATTTAGGTGCTGAGAGAAAACCATGGAGAAGGACAGCCAATATGGAGAAGAGACAAATTTAAAAATACATAGAACAAACACCCTAACATTTCTGCTTTATTGTTTCCTTTTCATGTAAAGCACATTTATCATTGTGTATGAATTGTGCTATATAAATAAACTTGCCTTGCCAAGCACAACATAGATCAACATCTTTGTTGATCCTGGAACAACATTCCAGTCAATCAGATTTGAGGGACAAGTTTACGGTTTATGTCAAGTTTAAGATTACAACCAGAGTCAGGTGCTATTATAGGTGTTATTCACCTACAAACCGATTCCAAAAAAGTTGGGACACTGTACAAATTGTGAATAAAAACAGAATGCAATGATGTGGAAGTTTCAAATTTCAATATTTTATTCAGAATACAACATAGATGACATATCACATGTTTAAACTGAGAAAATGTATCATTTTAAGGGAAAAATAAGTTGATTTTAAATTTCATGGCATCAACACATCTCAAAAAAGTTGGGACAAGGCCATGTTTACCACTGTGTGGCATCCCCTCTTCTTTTATAACAGTCTGCAAACCTCTGGGGACTGAGGAGACAAGTTGCTCAAGTTTAGGAATAGGAATGTTGTCCCATTCTGGTCTAATACAGGCTTCTAGTTGCTCAACTGTCTTAGGTCTTCTTTGTCGCATCTTCCTCTTTATGATGCGCCAAATGTTTTCTATGGGTGAAAGATCTGGACTGCAGGCTGGCCATTTCAGTACCCGGATCCTTCTTCTACGCAGCCATGATGTTGTAATTGATGCAGTATGTGGTCTGGCATTGTCATGTTGGAAAATGCGAGGTCTTCCCTGAAAGAGACGACGTCTGGATGGGAGCATATGTTGTTCTAGAACTTGGATATACCTTTCAGCATTGATGGTGCCTTTCCAGATGTGTAAGCTGCCCATGCCACATGCACTCATGCCACCCCATACCATCAGAGATGCAGGCTTCTGAACTGAGCGCTGATAACAACTTGGGTTGTCCTTGTCCTCTTTAGTCCGGATGACATGGCGTCCCAGTTTTCCAAAAAAGAACTTAAAATTTTGATTCGTCTGACCACAGAACAGTTTTCCACTTTGCCACAGTCCATTTTAAATGAGCCTTGGCCCAGAGAAAATGCCTGCGCTTCTGGATCATGTTTAGATATGGCTTCTTTTTTGACTTATAGAGTTTTAGCCGGCAACGGCAAATGGCACGGTGGATTGTGTTCACCGACAATGTTTTCTGGAAGTATTCCTGTGATTTCCATTACAGTAGCATTCCTGTATGTGATGCAGTGCCGTCTAAGTTTATACAGTGCCGATATTGCTCCACTATTTTTCGCCGCAGCATTGGGGGAATTGGTGATCCTCTGCCCATCTTGACTTCTGAGAGACACTGCCACTCTGAGAGGCTCTTTTTTTACCCAATCATGTTGCCAATTGACCTAATAAGTGGCAAATTGGTCCTCCAGCTGTTCCTTATATGTACATTTAACTTTTCCAGGCTCTTATTGCTACCTGTCCCAACTTTTTTGGAATGTGTAGCTCTCAAGAAATCCTAAATGAGAGAATATTTGGCATGACATTTCAAATTGTCTCACTTTCAACATTTGATATGTTATCTATATTCTATTAAGAATAACATATAAGTTTATATGATTTGTAAATTATTGCATTCCTTTTTTATTCAAAATTTGTACAGTGTCCCAACTTTTTTGGAATCGGGTTTGTATAATTTCCCTCTGATTTTAGGGATAACTTATGGGCAAGGTTAGGTTCAGGGGTAGAGATAGGTTAGGACTATGTTTGCGGACAGGAATGTTGTTCCAGGATCAACAAAATATGTTGATCCAGGAACATGACTTACTTGGCAAAATCACCATCCGAAGAACATAGCACCACTCACTGGACATTTCACTTTGAAAGTGCTGAGAAACGTCTAAAAGGCACCATAATATCATTTTTCAGAAATGTCGTTCCAGGCAAGTTTTTCCAGTGAGCCTGAGATGAAAGAACTGACCTAAATGTGCTTAAAATCTCTCTCGCATTCACTTACATTCACAAATGGAATCAAGACAGCAGTAACAAATGATGCCAAAGCTTAAATTTAGGTTGGTTGGTTACACAAAGCTACCATATGGTTTGAAAAGATTATTACACTGACAAGAGTAAATGACAACAAACTGTCATTTTTGGGTGAATGATCCCTTTTTAGAACACGTCACTCTCCATATCTCATGCTATCTGCTCAACCAAAGCTATAGATCATGCGTCAATCATGTGTCATGCCTTTTCCGTACATATCTATTTTTTCCTGAGCATATGCCCTCATGCCTTTTCCATACATATCTATTTTTCCCTGAGCATATGACACATGATCTATAGCTTTGGTTGATTGACGCATGAACTATAGCTTTGGTTGAGCAGATAGCATGAGATATGGAGAGTGACATGTGTTCTGAAAAGGGATTGTTCATCCAAAAATGACAGTTTTGTTGTCATTTACTCTTGTCAGTGTAATGATCTTTTCAAACCATATGGTAGCTCTGTGTGACCAACCAACTTAAATTTAAGCTTTGGCGTCATTTGCATACATAGAGTCAACATTTATGGTGCCTTAAAGGAATATTTCATCCAAAAATGAAGATTCTGTCATTAATTTCTCACCCTCATGTTGTTCCAAACCTGGCTGTAAGATCATCGTTCATCTTCAGAACACAAATCAAGATTTTTTTGATGAAATCTGCAAGCTTTCTGTCCCTCTGTTGACAGTCTACACAACCCCAGGTTCAAACCCCATTCAAACATCTGAACTGTCACTCACGCAAGCTTCCCCTTTCCTGCACGCTCGGGTCTAGTTGTGCCTTTAACCCTGTGAAAAGAAATCTGCACCAGCACACTGCATTCAATGTCTGAGCTGGTCCTTTGCAAAATGCAAAATACTGGGCTTTACAGCTCATTTTCTGCTCACTGAAGTAATATTAATGCCGAAAATTCTGCACTTTTTTCCCCTTTTTCTTTAAATGCCATTCCTTGAGATTGACAGATACCTATTTACTTGGAATGGCTTATTATCAGCTTAATACTATTTTATGGCTTTATATTTTTGCTGCGCCTCTGGATTATTCACCTCAGGATTACTAATTAGGCATGAATATATATTCAAAAAACAAGACTTTATGTCAGGAAACATTTAGGCGTTTGTCTTACGAATGCTATGCAGATAATGAGTTTACCACAAGCCATTAATCCATTATATTTCTACATGGTCTGTAACAAACAGCAACCATCAGTTCAGTAAATGTCAAGACAAAAAGTCATTAATTCTGATCCAAACACTCACTCATATTCAGAGGAAACATACCTCTCTGACAGAGGTCTTCATCTTGACGTCTGACATTCATAGGCTTTAGGGAGGAAGTACGCGCTGTAATGTCGACATCTTTGAAGCGACACGTTGTGAATGCCACGTTATTCCAGTGCCTTTAATGACAATTCCACTTTTAAGCATTCAGTATAGCATCCGTCTTATCTTTCTCAAGGATATTTTGACATTTGAAATGGCACAATCTTGTCTCAAAGGAGCAGAGACTTTGCAAATAATGTGTTATATAATCTGCAGGAGTCTAGCCTGCTGTCTCACTGTTCTGAGAGATTTTAGAGTCGTTTCAGTCCTGTTAGCAAATTAGCACTTTCTTAAGCAATGTATCTTATTAACAATTGAAGACACAATAAAGTAAAAGCACAGAGGAGATCGAATCTGCTGGGGGAAATGCTCACACATAAAGTCAACATGATGGATAAATTAATATCTGCTCTTCATTTACAAACATTTACATATAAAAGGTAGAGGTCATCTTTATAATCGCAGGATAATCCCTTCACATCGGCGGTTTGATGGTGTCAGCGTTTCTGATTGTGCCTGTGCGTCACTGCATAGCAAAGAGACTTGACTTTCAACGTGGATAGCATAACTGAGTGGATCAAATGTGATATGATAGTAGTCAGGGCCATAAACGGCATACATTATATTTAGATTAGGGGTCAGATTTACTAAACAGGGCAAATTACCGTGAGAGCGAAATTCAAAAAAAAAAGCGCTGATGGGAATGGAATGTTTTGCACGTGATCTGACGACATTAAAGAATACAGACACAGCCAGTGTCATGAGAAATTGAGTCCCCCCCAGGAATCGGGTCTCCTTTAGGACCCAGGCTGTAATGCCTGATCAATGTTGTTATCATGATGTCTTGATGAATTATAACCTTTTTCAAGTCTATTGTATGATGTTTATTACATTAAGTGCACAAACAACATGCTTGAAATATGAAAATCAATGCCTATGTACTGCACAATAAAACTGGAAACACAACCATGCCTATTTTTTATATATATGTTTGATTTCACAACCTATAGCTTCAGTTCTATACTAGTATATGTACCATGTAATTTAAAATACATTAATTGTCATTATAATGCATTTTAAATTATATTAATCATAACGTGATTTTGAAGGAATTATAATCAGGCACTAAAAATACTACCCATTAAAAGTCTGTTGAACCAATGGGATCACTCGGGGTCCTAAAGGAGACCACACCGGATCATTTCCATTATGACCAATGCAATCTACCAAGAGCAGCGCAAATAAGCATCTGGTTTAAGACATGCTTTTTTTGGGCAGTAAATAATGCCGCATATACCAGTAAATTGACGAGCACAAACCTTAGTAAATCACCTTGCATGATTCATTTAAATACTCCATAGATTTTGCATCTGAAAGGGAAACTCCTACAAATATGCTATAAGGTCGGCCGCAAAAATAACCGTGTCTGTAACTTTTCAGTGCGAATTTTATTCATTTTTAAATGCCAAAAGAGAGTTTGTGCTACTGCAAGCTCTTAGTAAATCTGACCATAGATGTTTTCCAGTGGACTGAAAAATGGAAGAATTTTGCAAAAAATGACATCAAACAAAATCGACATCAAGATATGACAAATGGGATGACATTTAATGGCACATGTTGAGTGTCATCAAAGTAGATGAGGTCTATTCTGCAACACAACCATATTTTCTGCTATAATTTATT
The DNA here is from genome assembly GCF_024489055.1 of Chanodichthys erythropterus. Lineage (NCBI taxonomy): Eukaryota > Metazoa > Chordata > Actinopteri > Cypriniformes > Xenocyprididae > Chanodichthys > Chanodichthys erythropterus. Next base: position 34,350,902 of record NC_090238.1, read on the forward strand.
TTTTTAAAAAGGGATTGTTTTGTTCCAGCAGGATCATTTGTTACATAAATCTATGAAATAAAAATGTCTATACTTGCATTGTATGGTAGGAAAAATGTCCCCTAATGCATCTCAGTAATTGTAAGAGCTTTTTTCGAATCATGTCCATGGGGATATTGTGTTTTCTCTTATCAGGACAAATGACTGTGGCATTCATGGATAAAACCACATATAATTTCTCTCAGATTTGAAACATGCTCCTTTATAGTAAGCTGTTTTCAGATCTACCCTAGTAAGCATGCAGCATCAGGGGAAATATGTTCATCCATTAAACCTAGTAGTTTCAGTGCTGACAATGCTGCAACATAACCAGCACTGCTATTCTGAGAGGACTGACTCGTATGCAGGGGTGTAAAGTACTTGAATAATTGCGCTTCATTTCTATACTTTACATTATGGCATTCAGCAGACACTCTTATGCAGAGCGCCTTGCAAAAGTGCTTTGCATTGCATACGAGACCACTGTGATTAACAGATGGCAGATGAGCAATTTGGAACACTATCAGATATATAAGAAGTGCTTCCTGGACAAATATACAAGCACTATTAGAACAATAGTTATTTGAGGGAATTTATATTTTACCAATGTTTGTTGGGGTTGGGGGTTGGTATACAGTGTATCACTCTAAAATGTTTGACCCAACATGCTGGGCAGGTTTTTAACTCAATGATTGTTTAAAATTACTATATGGCTGGCTTAAAATGAACCCAAAAAAAGTTTCAAATTAAAAATCAGACACATAATTACTAGGGGCTACAATAATAATCAAAATATGAACATATATTAATAAGTAATTTAATAAACGTTTATTGTTTAATTATTATTCAATAAACTTCTTAATAAAATTGTTCATTTATTAAACATATTAATAAATGTTAATTTCCAACATAGTTTGAGTTCATTTTAAGCAAGCAGTACACTGTAAAAAATGAGTGTGATTTTAACAAGAAAATATTGTAAAAATGCTACATAAAAATATTGTAACTAGGTTAACAGTAAGTTCCCGTATTATATTCAGGGAAAAGCTCTTACCAGACATTTATGCAATTTTCACAGTAAAATGCTGTAAATTTTAGTTTTTATAAGTAAAAAAGACAAAATCAATGTATAATTTACAGTCAAAATATGTAAAATGATGTTCCCACTATTCCCTGTGTGACACTCCACATTTGAAAGTATTTTGTTTAAATAATTATGTTTCTTAATAGTTTTTGTTATCAGTTACATACATTAGGGATTTCTGTTACATCTTCTGTTGTTTAATGAATGTTTATTGCATTTTTTAAGTATTGTGGGTTACCATGATGGTGTTTTGCATTTGCGTGAATGACTTTGTGCATCCTCATTACATTAGTATATACTTCAGCTCATGGAAAAGCTACTTGTGATGAGCTCTGATTCTTCATGTGGCTTTCTCTTTTACCACCTGCATTATTATGGTGGTTGTCAGTATATGTTAAAGGTACAAAACAGTTTTAGTAGTAGTGTGCATTGTTGAATTTATTGGTTTACATTCAAATTTTCTTAAATTACAGTTTTATACTGTAAAATTTACAGTTTGTTCTGTAAATACGTTTACAGTTTTTCTGTATTCTTTTACAAAATTATTCTGGCAACCACAGCTGCCAAAATTATTTTGTAAAAACTACAGAATTTTTTTTTTACAGTGTACAGTAATTTTTAAACAATAGCTGAGTTAATTAAAACTTAGCAGGTTGGGCAAACATTTAACCCAACCGCTGGGTCAAAACAACCCAATCGCTGACTTAAAACAACCTAATTCCTGGATTAAAACAACCCAATTCCTGAGTTAAATCACTGGGTCAAAACAACCCAATCACTGGGTCAAAACAACCCAAAATGCTGGGTAATATTAATTAACTACATGTACTTACTACACTCTAAAAAATACTGGGTTAAAAACAACCCAAGTTGGGTTGAAAATGGACAAACCCAGCAACTGGGTTGTTTTAACCCAGTGGTTGGGTTAAATGTTTGCCCAACGTACTGGGTAGTTTTATTTAACTCAACTGTTGTATACACATTACTGTATTGCTTGCTTAAAATAAACCCAAAATATGCTGGAAATTAACATTTATTAATATGTTTAATAAATGAGCATTTATTAATAAGATAATGAATAATAAACAATAAACATTTATTAAATTGCTTATTATTAAGTGTACACCTTTTGATTATTATTGTTGCCTCTAGTAAGTATGTGTCTGATTTTTAATTTTGGATTCCTTTTAAGCCAGCCATATAGTCATTTTTAATCAGTAGTTGGGTTAAATAAAACTACCCAGCAGGTTGGGCAAACATTTAACCCAACCACTGGGTTAAAACAACCCAATTGCTGGGTTTGTCCATTTTCAACCCAACTTTGGGTTGTTTTTAACCAAACATTTTTTAGAGTGTATAGAGTTACAGTTAGGGTTTGTTTTAGGTAGTTACTTGTAATTATGCATTATTTACTGTCATTACTATAGTAAGTATATGTAGTACCATGCATTTTGGGGATTTCTGTGATTTCAGTTACCCAAAGGATTTTTATTTTAAGTAAATGCTGTTATTCATACATCAAATAGTCCTTTTCCACAAAAATAATACAAAATATAATTAAAAAAATACAAAAAATATTAAGCAGCACAACTGTTTTCAACATTGATAATAAGAAATTCAACTGTAACTTATAACCTAACACAATTGTAAACACAGTAAATGATTAATCTACTGCATAGACCCCTATACAGTCAAACTACACTATGAAGCAGATTCTGCTACATTTAATGTTAACCAGATTCAGGTAGACAGGTGTGCCCTTGAGCTATAGCACAATGGGAAAACTGTGATTGAACAAGTTCCTTTTAGTGCATCAAAGTTACTTTAATGTGAAAATCTCTACTGACTCATAAGTCAGTTTTAAACACTAAGAAAAAAATACCCTTTTTTAACTTTTAAATACCAACGAAATGAGAAAACTGTTTTTACATTTGCTCAAGTATGTTTTGGCTAGACACTTAGACTTTTAATTTCCCATTTACTTTTTGAAAAATTATGTCAGTTCAGTCTATCTTTCTGTGTATAATAAAGAAACCCGCAATGGCTAAGCAAATGGAACGATGGCATTAAAATAAATTAAATATGATTGGCCTCGGTAAACGCTCCGCTGTCATTATGTCACACCAGCATGTGGAAATGTTATTTGGTCAATGACTTGCATTAGTTCTGAAAATGCTTTCATTTCAACATGACATCAAATCTTCAAGGACGCTGAATTCGGTCTGCTCGGAGCGAGAGTCAAATTTGAAATTCTTCTCTCCACAGCACAGTCATTACTCCGTTCTGCTGAAGTTTCCTGGGGGCAGCACATCTCGGCTCTTCATAGCACATATAGATTTAGAGTGGCTTCACTGGGCACAGTCATAAATATACTGTTGGAAAAAGCATTTCGCAAGCCTGCGTGATGGCTTGTTTGAAAACGGGGGATTTCTGTGATTTCAGTGCCTCCGTTTTGAGTCATGACGATGTCAGCCTATGGTCACTGTAACAACATCTATTATGCTTCTCATTTTCAGAACAGATGGCCATATTCAGGGCAATTTACACTGTTTACAATTCACCTTGCATGTACTCTAGACAGCCGGCCATTTATCTAAGCAATCAGAGTTCCTGTTCACTAATGGCTTGAGTGAAAGTGCGCTTCAATGACTTCTTTCCTCAGATATGACAAAAGGATTGAACATAATATATTACAAATGCCCTGTATTCGCTATATGCTTATATATATAGCTGCTTATATATTTCTTATACATAAAGTGATGTGTTTACATAAACTGAAAACAGGAAAAAGTATTCCTAGGGCTGCACAATTTATTGTGAATAAACCACACACGATTTGGCAAAGGCTGCGATTATTTTATGCGCAGCTTGTCAGAGCTGTACGGCTCTGTGATCAGTAGTAAATGCTTCTCCATCTGAAAGCTAGATGGCGCTCTTGCACACAAACTCCAAATATGCCCTGCCGCAGAAGAAGATAACACGTGTCTTATCGCTGTAGCTGAATAAACAGAAGATTGAAACACTTTGATTGATTAAACATGACTAATAAATACACATCTTCTCACATCTCAACTGTCTTTATGAAGTGAGTTTGGAGTAAAAACATGTTATTAAATGTTGTCTTTTGTTGGACAAGATGTTAATAAATGCTTCTTATGTCTGGAAAGATGTTTGACGCATGTTGCTTTTTCAAATGCACATTATAAACGACTCAAACTTGCAGTGCTTTCAGATGGATTAGCATTTGGAGCCATACTTCATTGACAAGCTGCGCATAAAAAAAAAAAAATAATCGCAGCCTTTGCGATTTAATAATCACATTAAGAATCCAATAATCACATTTAAGTTCAATGTTATTTTTCGTAGCGTGCAATAAATCATGCAGCCCTAATTCCCACACTCTAATGGGTTGTTTTATCCCAGCAGTTGGGTTAAATGTTTGCCCAACGTGCAGGGTGGTTTTATGTAACCCAACTATTGTTTAAAAATTATTGACTTAAAATGAACCTAAAATAGGTTGGAAATTAAAAATCAGGCACATAATTACTAGAAGCATCAATAATAATCAAAAGGTGAACATTTATTAATAAGCAATTTAATGCATGTTTATTGTTTAATTATTATTCATTCAATTTATTAATAAATTTGTCCATTTTCAACCCAACTTGGGTTGTTTTTAACCCAGCATTGTACCATGAATCAAACTAGATCCTTGATGGAGATGTACAACAAGCAAGAATGTATACTAAAGGGTTTGTTTTTCTGTTTTATACACAGACTGAGATGCACACACACACACACAAAAGGTTTAAATTAATTAAAGTTTGCCCCCTGGTGGTTTCAAAGCAGGCCCGATTTATGAAACCAAATCTATACAAATCTCACAATCTTGTGTTCTGTGTGGTCTGTTCATTGCATGTATGAAATATTTAGCTCAATAACGTGATTGATTTTCTTCGTCTCGCCCACTTTTGCCATCAAGAAGGGCTCAATCAATCACAGTATCTGAAAAAACTTGCCGAATGCACATTGCAAAATAAGTAGGTTGAGTTTGATAACTCAGTCATGACATGAGCTCAATCTCCAGTCAAAGCAATACCCAAGATCACCCATAGGAGAAGCCTGGAGCTGCAAAAGCTCAATGTATGACAGAATCGGCCCAGTGCTGCTTAAAGAATTGGCCACATCTGTCAGAGAAGCTGTCCATCACACAATATAACGCAATTATAATATAATCATTTTCCTAAAATGAGCCTGGAGGAGCTTTTCTCAATTGGTATACTGCTTTCTTTTTAGATTAAACCACAGCTGGAGACAAAATTATCATAGTAATGCACACATTGCCTTAAATCCTAAGCAGCAGATGAATATCTTCAACATGCAGTTACCAAACTAAATAAATAAATAAATAAAGATTAAAAAACAAAAAGTTATGTAAAATATATAAGGGAGACTGGAGTGAGGCTTGGAGTCTAAAATAAAATAAGATAAAATAAAGTCAAATACTGAGGCAAGGTTTAAGTCCAATTTGTGTCCAATTACACAAATTGTTCTACTTTTCAGATATGGTTTTATATGTTGATATCAAATTTCTAGTTCAAAACTGTCTTAGAACAAAACAGCCTTTAAAATTTTCAAGAAAAAAAATACTTTTTGCGGCTGGTTGTCACAAAAGATCAACGTGTCGAATGTATATAGCCAAGCCTACAGTAGAAAGGCATGCATCTATGCGAAAATCATCTCATCTAAGGGACTTGGGTAGAACAACTTTCAAAGATCTCACATGCAAAGATGAACGGATCATATGTATGTCACGTAGCATGTGGCAAAATAATGAGAGCTGTATCCTGGGATTATGACAGTGACAATTCAGTCAGTCACTGTCATCCATCAATATAAAGCTCTGTCAGAGGACACGCGGAGGAGAGCGTTCTGTCGCAGGAGAGATGTGCTGACTCCAGACAGCTGCCCGGACAGTCACTCACTCCGGGTTAATTGAAGTTCACCCTTTTGATTGGTCAGTGATGGAACTCATTAGCATAGGTGAGAAGGTCAGCCTGCTTTGCATTTGAGCTCATTTTTACCACTCTTAATAGAATCAGGCTCCCGAAGACAATTAAGCGTAGAAAGGTCGGTCGACTGGTTTTCCTGACTTTCAGAGAAAATCTGCTTGCATTACCGCACGTGTATCGCTGGTATATCCCTGGACTTTTCCTGTCATCGAGACAGATGAATTAGCTCTGCTATTAAGCAGGTGAATTTGAAAGCCGCATTGCAGGGATCTGCCATTGAGCTGAGGTTCTTAGTCAGAATAGGATTTTTCTCTGGTTCTGATTTAAGAGCAGAAAATGAGAGCAGCTGGTTTGGGTGTCCTGATCGTTCACTAGGGTCCAGATATCTAGTAAGGCACAGACCATTCTGAAAAGCTGGAATCTAATTTGAAAATTAAATTAACTTCAAAAGCTAATTTAAACTAGGAAATTAGTGTGAAGTTTGAGGATTTTGAACATTTTAAAACAAAGAAACATCATGACTTAAGATTCTGCATAGGTAGTAGTTTGTGACATTGCTTGATTGTTCTTAATTCCACCGAAGCTCAATATGCTCATTTTCAAATTATTTTGGAGAACATGATAATCAGGTTTTACAGTTTAAAAGGCACAATATGTAAGGTTTTGGGTTAAAATATCCAAAAACCAGAACATACCCAGTGTTATGTATTTTGTTGACTTGTGTGTGTCACGGCACACACAAAGACAAACAGGGTAGGTCCAATTGCAGGTATTTATTAGGGAAATCCAGAAACATAATCCAAAAACCAGTCAATAGTCCAAAATCCAGGGAGGCAGTCCAAACAAAATAATAACAGGAACAAAACATAAAGCAAACCAAAACAGAGACTCAGGAAACATGAATGAAGACACCATGACCAGAGCAGAAACAAACCAGGTATAAATAGACAAACACTAATGATGAAACACAAAACAGCTGAGTGCAATGAGTGGGATAATGAGTCCAGGAGTGAGTATGGGTAATGTAGTCCAAGGGGTGAAAACAAGAGTCCGGAATGGAGTGCCCTCTAGTAGCT